>NW_026575003.1:0-206937 GCF_905146905.1 Nyctereutes procyonoides | reverse complement strand
AGAAGTCCTAGCCTCAGCAATCAGACAACAAAAAGAAATAAAAGGCATTCAAATTGGCAAAGAATGGGATCCCTGGGTGGCGCAGCGGTTTGGCGCCTGCCTTTGGCCCAGGGCGCGATCCTGGAGACCCGGGATCGAGTCCCACATCGGGCTCCCGGTGCATGGAGCCTGCTTCTCCCTCTGCTTGTGTCTCTGCCTCTCTCTCTCTATCTGTGTGACTGTCATAGATAAATAAAAATTTAAAAAAAAGTTTTAAAAAAAACAAATTGGCAAAGAAGAAGCCAAACTCTTCCTCCTTGCAGATGAGATGATATTGTACAGAGAAAACCCAAAAGACCACCCCAAGGTTATTAGAACTTACACAGAAATTCAGCAGTGTGCAGGATACAAAATCAACGCCCAGAAATCAGTGGCATTTCTCTACACTACAAATGAGACAAAGAAAGAGAAATAAGGAGTCAATCCCATTTACAGTTGCACCCAAAAGCATAAGATACCTAGGAATAAACCTAACCAAAGATGTAAAGGATCTATACCCTAAAAATTACAGAACACTTCTGAAATAGTTTGAGAAGGCACAAAGAGATGGAAAAATATTCTGTGCTCATGGATTGGAAAAATTAACATTGTGAAAATGTCAATGCTACCCAGGGCAGTTTACACATTTAATGCAATCCCTATCAAAATACCATGGACTTTCTTCAGAGAGTTGGAACAAATCATTTAAGATTTGTGTAGAATCAGAAAAGACCCTGAATAGCCACGGGTATTAAAAAGGAAACCCAGAGCTGGGGGCATCACAATGCCAGATATCTGGCCGTGAAACAAAGGTCAATGGAACAGAATAGCGAACCCAGAAATGGGCCCTCAACTCTATGGTCAACTCATATTCAACAAAGCAGGAAAGACTCTGCACTGGACAAAGGACAGTCTGTTCAATAAATGGTGCTGGGAAAATTGGACAGGCACGTGCAGAAGAATGAAACGAGACCATTCCCTTACACCATACTCAAAGATAAACTCAAAATGGATGAAAGATCTAAATGTGAGACAAGAATCCATCAAAATCCTAGAGGAGAAGACAGGCAACTCCCTTTTTGTATTGGCTACAGAAACTTCTTGCAAGATACATCTATGAAGGCAAGGGAAACAAAAGAAAAAATGAATTACTGAGACCTAATCAAGATAAAAAGCTTCAGCACAGCTAAAGAAACAGTCCCCAAAACTTAAAGACAACCTACAGAATGGGAGAAGATATTTGCAAATGACCTATCAGATAAAGGGCTAGTATCCAAGATCTCTAAAGAACTTAGTAAACTCAACAACAAAGAAGCCAACAATCCAATCATGAAATGGACAAAAGACATGAACAAAACTTTGACCAATGAAGATATAGACATGGCCAAAAAACACATGAGAAAATGCTCCACATCCCTTGCATTCAGGGAAATCCAAATAAAAACCACAATGAGATATCACCTCACCTCAGTGAGATGGGGGAAATTAACAAGACAGGAAATAACAAATGTTGGAGAGAATATGGAGAAAGGGGAACCCTCGTGCCCTGTTGGTGGAATGTGAACTGGTACAACCACTCTGGAAAAATGTGTGGAGGTTCCTCAAAGAGTTAAAAATAAAACTGCCCTACAACCCAGCAATTGCACTGTTGGGGATGTACCCCAAAGATACAGATGCAGTGAAACATAGGGACACCTGCACCCCAATGTTTCAGCAATGTCCACAAGAGCCAAACTTGGAAGGAGCCTCAGTGTCCATCGAAAGATGAATGAATAAAGAAGGTGTGGTCCATGCATACAATGGAATATTACTCAGCCATTAGAAACGACAAATACCCACCATTTGCTTCAACGTGGATGGAACTGGAGGGTATTATGCTGAGTGAAGTAAGTCAGTTGGAGAAGGACAAACATTACATGTTCTCATTCATTTGGGGAATATAAATAATAGTGAAAAGGAATATAAGGGAAGGGAGAAGAAATGTGTGGGAAATATCAGAAAGGGAGACAGAACATAAAGACTCCTAACTCTGGGAAATGAACTAGGGGGTGGTGGAAGGGGAGGAGGGCGGGGGGTGGGGGTGAATGGGTGATGGGCACTGAGGGAGGCACTTGACGGGATGAGCACTGGGTGTTATTCTGTATGTTGGTAAATTGAACACCAATAAAAAATAAATTTATTTAAAAAATAAATAAAAAAAGAAAGTTTTTCACTTTATTTTTCTTTTTTTATAATAAATTTATTTTTATTGGTGTTCAATTTGCCAACATACAGAATAACACCCAGTGCTCATCCTGTCAATTGCCCCCATCAGTACCCGTCACCCATTCACTCCCACCTCCCGCCCTCCTCCCCTTCCACCACCCCTAAGCAGAATAGACATCTCTATAACATTTTATTCCCCATCAATGAATAGGGTTTAGTGCTCCTTTTATTCAGGGCTTTTTTTTCACCTCAATCTATCAGTAAATTTGTATAGTAACCTCCATAAAGATCTTAGACCTCTTCTGTTGTGAATGGGATACGTTCTATGACATCTTCAAAATAGTTATTACTTTTGTGTGTGTAGCAGGCTCTTGATCTTGCTATAGTGATGTAGCTATACACAATTTTTCTGAAGTCTCTTACTAATTCAGATATCCCATGTACCTATTTCTCTGAATTCTCTATATAGATGACCATATTGTCATGCACCATTATCTTCCTCTTTGATAGTCATTTATTTTGATATGCATAGTTCTGGCTCTGTTCTAGTGTACTTTTGAATGGTACAGGTAAAAGCATACATCTGTGTTTTATCCATGTCATCAGTGAGAAATGCACCTTGCATTTCACATTTAAGTGTGTGTGGAGTAGCTATTAGGAAATTTGTTAAAAGTTTTTATCTTGTACTCATGGTGATTTTTTTTCAAGGGCTTTTATCATGCCCATTGAGATGATATAATGTTTCCCTTTAATTTGTCAGCATGGAGAATCAGAATTCGAAGTATTTTCTACTTTAAATCATATTTTCCCTTCTTAGCCAAGCCTGCTTGTTCACTCAATTCACTACTATGCTGAATATGGTATTAATTTACTTAGGATACTTGCTACTGTAAGAGTGAACTTGGCTCAAGTGTTTTCAGTGTGGAAATGGAAATGGGGTGCTCATCTGGTTTGAGAGGTATCGAGAGCTTGCCTGGAAAAATGAGTTAAATAACTCATTTTCTATTTCTCTATGGACTGATTTGGTCCCTTATCTTTTTAAAAATATTGTCCATTTCACCCAGGATTTCTAATGTAATTGCATGATAGTTATAATAAAACCTTTATTACAGAAAGTCTAAAACACATACAATAGTAGAGAATAGTATAACAAACGCAGTATACCTGAAAGCCAGCAGTAATCCTCTTAATACATGGCCAGTCTGGTTCCAATATACCCACACCTTCCCCACATCTCTGCCAATGGAAGAGGGGATCCTCAGACACTCAGATCAGATGGATCCTCAGATGAGGATCATCTGAGACACTATGCTTTTTCATCTCATCTCATCAGTATTTCTACATGCATTTCCAAAAGACAAAGAATCTTTGGTAAAACATAGATGCAATACAATTATCATTTCTACAAATCTAAAGAAGTTATTAGTATTAAATATCCAGTTACTTTTCACATTTAACTTATCTGGAATTTTTTAATGTTTCTTTGAATCACAAATATGGCCTATATTCGGTGATTTTTGGTTATATCCCTTAAGTCCTTTTTAATCAATAGATTTTCCCCCACACCCCCCTTTTCTCCCCTTGCAGTTATTGTTCTTGAGGGAAAAAAGGCAGGTCAAATTTTGTGACATTTCCCATAATCTGAATTATGTTGAACAAAACATTTTGGTGTCCTTGAACATGTACTTAGCCTCCTAGTTCTTTAAACTGAGAATCCCAGGTAGACACTTGATCAAATTAAGTTTGCATGTGTGTTATTCTGCTGTATTTTCTTTCTTTAAAAAAACAAGATTGCTACATAGATAATGCTACGTACTTCCAGTATGAAGAACATAATATCTATTGTCCTCTGTGGTGAAGTTGGCAGTCATTGATGATCATCACTTTTGTGTGTTTTGGGGGTAGCAGAATGGGAATTTTCTGGTTTTCTCATTCGTTCTTAGCATATTAGCTGAAAAACTTCCATATGTTGAAAAATTTCCATGTCCAACATTTGGTTATGCGGAGAGGATCATGTATTTATTTTGTCTTTACATTCTTTAAATATCATCTTCAACTATATTTTGTACAGTTTTCACTGACACTCTTTACTTGTGATAGTTCTCTTTAGTACCTGGTCATATTTGCAAAAAAAATAATGTCTGTTTATGAGTATTTTCAAAGAATTGCTTTTGTTCGTTGGTCTTACTGCTTTCTATTTTGTTATTTCTAAACTTATCTTCATTATTTCCAACCTTTTACTCCTTTGGGTTCGATACTATGTTCATGCCCTAGCTTCTTGAACTTCTTGGGTACTTTAACTACTTCTTTTCTCTGATGCATCTATTTAAGACTATATATTTATTTTTGATATCCATTTGGGCTATACCGCACATGTCATGCTATAAGCGTCATGTGTATTTGAATTTTTTAAAAGATCTATTTTTTTTGGAGGGGGTGCAGAAGGAGAGAGAAAATCTTTTTCTTTCTATATTTTTTATTGGAGTTCGACTTGCCAACACATAGTATAACACTCAGTGCTCATCCCGTCAAGTGCCTCCCCAAGTGTCCGAAACCCAGTCACCCCATCCCCCGGCGCACCACCCCTTCTACTACCCTTTGTTCATTTCCCAGAGTTAGGAGTCTCTCATGGTTTGTCACCTTCTCTGATATTTCCCACTCACTTTCTCTCCTTTCCCCTTTAATCCCTTTCACTATTTTTTATATTCCTCGAATGAATGAAACCATAAGGTTTGTCTTTCTCTGATTGACTTACTTCACTCAGCATAATATGCTTCAGTTCGGAGAGAGAAAATCTTAAGCATACTCCCCACTGATCTCAGGGCTTGACATGGGGCTCAGTCTCACGACCCTGAGATCATGATGTGAGTCGAAATCAAGAATAGGATGCTCAACTGACTTAGCCACCCAAGCGCCCCTGTATTGCTCAAATTTTTAACAAGTCGACTAGATCATTCTATTACTTATGCTACTGGAGGATTTTCAATGTATATCTCAAAACTAGGAAATGTAAAATTATTTTGAGAAGTCTGCAAAGATGGTAAGAGCTAGAATGGTATTTGGAGGAAGTTTCGGGGTTCAGCAGTATTTCATGTTATTTTTGTTACTAATTATAGAAGAAACTTAAACATAATTAGCTGCTGGTGACAGAGTTGAGTTTAACCCAGGGATGCAAAGAAGTTTAACACTAGTAGATTAATCAATATAATTGGCCACATGTAATAGTCAGGATGGTTCAGGAAAATCAAAACCAGTATAAATATTTAACATGGAGGAAATTTAATGCAAGGAATTGATCATGCAAGTGATAGAGAATCCAAGCAGAGAATTGGGAAACCCAATATTTAGCATTACAAAGAAATCACTCCCACCTCTAGGCCTGAAGAACAAAGAGTGGAAAGAGTGTTACTAGTACCTGGGTTCAGGATTCAGCAGAATCTAGAGCCATGATGGGTCAATCTGATGTAGCTGGAGCCATGAAGAATATGTAGCCACTGAAGGAAATGCCAGGTGATGTAGAGGAAGGAGGAGAAAATCTATGACTGCTTCTATCCTTCTGGGTTCTAATCTCTTAATGGTGTTTCAGTTAGCTAAATGAGAATGGCAGGTAAATGTTGGTGAACTTAGGAATTATATCCTACAGGGGTAAGCCCTTGTACAATGTAGAGTGGAATGGGGAGGAATGAGGGGTGAATTTGGAGGTGAGGAGGACCAGGATTGCCTTACATTACATTAACAGATTGAATGAGAAAAATCAGATCTAATTTTATATAGAAAAGTATCTAATCAAAATTAACATCCATTCATAAAAAAAAGAGATGTCAACCTAAAATATTAGACTGGGACTATGGGTTTTGGGGAGGAAGCCCAGAGAGATAAAATGCCATTGTCATCACATCACATCAAGGGCACATACTATCAACATGATATGTCACCAATGATGTTGACCTTTATCACCCAGCTGTGGTAACGTGCCTTGGGTTTCTCCTCTCAAGCTCAGGTGCAAAAGTAAGGAAGGGAGGGAAAGGAGGGGTCAACACTAGGCTAGTTTCCTAAATTACCAGCCCAGGCATCAGGGCTAACCATAGCCAACTTGTCACACAGATTAGAACCCAACAAGAATAATTCAACCTCTACTTCCTGCAGTGTAACAGAAGTCTTCTAATGTGGACAATAATGAACAGGATCATGGTGTATATAGAAGAGATAAGGGGGTTTGGGTCCATCTTTTGATGGAGCCTGAATATCAGAATACAGCACGCGAACCTTACTTTGTGGGTGGCAGGGAATTAAGCAGCAGAGTGCCACTATCACAGCTGGCCCCCCATCCTTCCTTCTTCTTAAGAGTGGAGTTCGGAGCTATTTTCTCATGTACTGCCTGTTTGCTCACCTTCCTCACTGGGTGTTAGGAAGGGTTAAAAGTGCTTAGTAAGACATGTACTTATCAGTACTCAGAAGGGCGCCATTTAAACTCCCATATGAGAATGATACTTTGCTCATTTGGAGACCAAAATATTTCACAAGAACCACATTTTGTTTATGTGTGTGTTCCCTCTCGACTCTCAGGGTAAGCTCCATCCAGTGGCAGCTCTACATCATGGCCTCAAACCCACAAAGCAGGAAGTCTTGATAAGGAACTGAAAACACCAGCTGCAGTTCCCTATTGGATGGCATGAATCCTCTTACCTACGGTGATGTACATAATTACAGTTTCCATCTGGATCTCACTTGTAAGCTTATTTTTTTTTTGCTTGGGTTCAAAAAGGGTGTTGCCTGTGTTCTCCTCTAGGATTTTGATGGTATCTTGTCTCATATTTAGAACTTTCATCCATTTTGAGTTTATCTTTGTGTATGGTGTAAGAGAATGGTCCAGTTTTTTTCTTCTGCACGTGGTTGTCCAATTTTCCCACTACCATTTATTGAAGAGACTTTTTTTTCACTGAATAGTCTTTCCTCCTTTATCGAATATTAGTTGACCATAAAGTTCAGGGTCCACTTCTGGATTCTCTATTATGTTCCACTGATCTATGTGTCTGTTCTTGTGTCAGTACCACAGTGCCTTGATGACCACAGCTTTGTAGTACAAACTGAAATCTGGCATTGTGATGCCCCCAGCTATGGTTTTCTTTTTTAATATTCCCATTGCTATTCAGGGTCTTTTTTGAGTCCACACAAATCTTAAGATGAGTTGTTCTAACTCTCTGAAGATAGTCCATGATATTTTGATAGGGATTGCATTGAATGTGAAAATTACGCTGGAGAACATTGACATTTTCACAATATTATTTCTTCCAATCCGTGAGTATGAAATATATTTCCATCTCTTTGTATCCTCCTCAATTTCTTTTAGAAGTGTTCTATAGCTTTTAGGGTATAGATCTTTTACCTCTTTGGTTAGGTTTATTCCTAGGTATCTTATGCTTTTGGGAGCAATTGGCAATGGGATTGACTCCTTAATTTCTCTTTCTTCAGTCTCATTGTTAGTGTGCGGAAATGCCACTGACTTCTGGGCATTGATTTTGTAACCTGTCACACTGCCGAATTGCTGTATGAGTTCTAGCAATCTTGGGGTGGAGTCTTTTAGGTTTTCTACATACATTATCATGTCATCTGCGAAGAACGAGAGTTTGACTTCTTTGCCAATTTGAGTGCCCCTTATTTCTTTTTGTTGTCTCATTGCTGAGGCTAGGACTTCCAGTACTATGTTGAATAACAGTGGTGAGAGTGGACATCCCTGTGGTGTTCCTGACCTTAGGAGAAAGGCTCCCAGTGCTTCCCCATTGAGAATGATATTTGCTGTGGGCTTTTCATAGATGGATTTTTAGATGCTGAGGAATGTTCCCTCTATCCCTACACTCTGAAGAGTTTTGATGAGGAATGGATGCTGTATTTTGTCAACTGCTTTCTCTGCATCTATTGAGAGGATCATATGGGTCTTATTTTCTCTTGCTGATATGATCGATCACATTGATTGCGTTATGAGTGTTGAAGCAGCCTTGCATCCTGAGGATACATCCCACTTGGTCATGGTGAATAATTTTCTTAATGTACCTTTGGATCCTATTGGCTAGTATCTTGTTGAGAATTTTTGCATCCATGTTCATCAGGAATTTTGGTCTATAATTCTCCTTTTTGGTGGGGTCTTTGTCTGGTTAGGAATTAAGGTGATGCTGGCCTCATAGAACGAGTTTGGAAGTATTCCATCTCTTTCTATCCTTCGGAACAGCTTTAGTAGAATAGGTATGGTTTCTTCTTTAAATGTTTGATAGAATTCCCCAGGGAAGCCATCTGGCCCTGGACTTTTGTGTTTTGGGAGGTTTTTGATGACTGCTTCCATTTCCTCCCTGGTTATTGGCCTGTTCATGTTTTCTATTTCTTCCTTTCCAGTTTTGGTAGTTTGTGGTTTGCCAGAAATGCATCAATTTCTTCTAGATTGCCTAATTTATTGGCCTATAGCTGCTCATAATAAGTTTTTAAAATCATTTGTATTTCTTTGGTATTGGTGCTGATCTCACCTTTCTCATTCATGGTTTTATTAATTTGAGTCTTTTCTCTCTTCTTCTTAAATAGGCTGGCTAATGGTTTATCTATCTTATTAATTCTTTCGAGGAACCAACTCCTGGTTTTGTTGATCTGTTCTAATTCTTCTGGTCTCTATTTCATTGAGGTCTGCTCGAATCTTTATTAATTCTCTTCTTCTGCTGGGTGTAGGATCTGTTTCCTGTTTTTTCTCCAGCTCCTTTAGGTGCAAGGTTAGCTTTAGTATTTGAGTCCTTTCCAGTTTTTGGATGGATGCTTATATTGTGAAGTATTTCCCCCTCAGGACTGCTATTTCAGTATCCCAAAGATTTTGAATGGATGTATCTTCATTCTCATTTGTTTCCAAGATTCTTTTTAATTCTTCTCTAATTTCCTAATTGATCCTTACATCTTTTAGCAGGATGATCCTTAACCTCCACAAGTTTGAAATCCCTCCAAACTTTCTCTTGTGGTTGAGTTCTGGTTTCAAAGCATTATGGTCTGAAAATATGCAGGTGACAATCCCAATATTTTGGTATCGGTTAAGACCTGATTTGTGCCCCAGTATGCACTCTGTTCTGGAGAAACTTCCATATGCACGTGAGAGCAATGTGTATTCAGTTGTGTTTGGATGTAAAGTTCTGGAAATATCTGTGAAATCCATCTAGTCCAGTGTATCATTTAAAGCTCTTAGTTCTTTGGAGATGTTGTGCTTAGAGTATCTATCTACTGTAGAAAGTCTGTGTTCAAGTCTCCAAGAATAAGTGTATTATTGTCTATGTAAGTCTTAACTTTGGTTATTAATTGATTGATATACTTATCAGCTCCCACATTCGGGGTGTAAATATTCATGATTGTTAAGTCCTCTTGTCAGATAGATCCTTTAAGTATGATATACTGTCCCTCTTCATCTCTTACTACAGTCCTCGGGATAAACTTTAGTTTATCTGATATAAGGATGGCTACCACTGCTTTCTCTTCGAGCACCATTTGTTTTTTTTGTTTTTTTAAATAATAAATTTATTTTTTATTGGTGTTCAATTTGCCAACATACAGAATAACACCCAGTGCTCATCCCATCAAGTGCCTCCCTCAGTGCCCATCATGCATTCACCCCCACCGCTCACCCTCCTCCCCTTCCACCACCCCTAGTTTCTTTCCGAGATTTAGGAGTCTTCCATGTTCTGTATCCCTTTCTGATATTTCCTACCCATTTCTTCTCCCTTCCCTTCTATTCCCTTTCACTATTATTTATATTCCCCAAATGAATGAGAATATATAATGTTTGTCCTTCTCCGATCGACTCTGCATAATACTCTCCACTTCCATCCACATTGAAGCAAATGGTGGGTATTTGTCATTTCTAATGGCTGAGTAATATTCCATTGTATACATAAACCACATCTTCTTTATCCATTCATCTTTCGATGGACACCGAGGCTCCTTCCACAGTTTGGATATTGTGGACATTGCTGCTAGAAACATCGGGGTGCAGGTGTCTCAGCGTTTCATTGAATCTGTATCTTTGGGGTAAATACAATTTACCCCAAATTGGGGTACAATTCCTGATTTGTAGGGCAGGTCTATTTTTAACTCTTTGAGGAACCTCCACACAGTTTTCCAGAGTCGCTGCACCAGTTCACATCCCACCAACAGTGTAAGAGGGTTCCCTTTTCTCCGCATCCTCTCCAACATTTGTGGTTTCCTGCCTTGTTAATTTTCCCCATTCTCACTGGTGTGAGGTGGTATCTCATTGTGGTTTTGATTTGTATTTCCCTGATGGCCAGTGATGCAGAGCACTTTCTCATGTGCATGTTGGCCATGGCTATGTCTTCCTCTGTGAGATTTCTGTTCATGTCTTTTGCCCATTTCATGATTGGATTGTTTGTTTCTTTGTTGTTGAGTTAAATAAGTTCTTTATAGATCTTGGAAACTGGCCCTTTATCTGATACGTCATTTGGAAATATCTTCTCCCATTCTGTAGGTTATCTTTTAGTTTTGTTGACTGTATCCTTTGCTGTGTAGAAGCTTCTTATCTTGATGAAGTCCCAATAGTTCACTTTTGTTTTTGTTTCTTTTGCCATCATGGATGTATCTTGCAAGAAGTTACTGTGGCGAGTTCAAAAAGGGTGTTGCTTGTGTTCTCCTCTAGGATTTTGATGGAATCTTGTCTCACATTTAGATCTTTCATCCATTTTGAGTTTATCTTTGTGTATGGTGAAAGAGAGTGGTCTAGTTTCATTCTCCTGCATGTGGATGTCCAATTTTCCCAGAACCATTTATTGAAGAGACTGTCATTTTTTTTGAGGACCATTTGAATGGTAAATGATTCTCCAACCTTTTATTTTCAGGCTGTAGGTGTCCTTAGGTCTAATATGAGTCTTATGTAGACAGCAAATAGATGGGTCTTGCTTTTTTTCCAGTCTGAAACCCTGCACCTTTTGATGGGGTCATTAAGCCCATTCACATTCTGAGTTCCTATTGAAAGATATGAATTTAGTGTCATAATGATACCTATTCAGTCCCTGTTTTTTGTGGATTGTTTCTCTTAGACATTCCCCCTTAATATTTCTTGCAGAGCTGGTTTGGTGGTCACATATTCTTTCAGTTTCTGCCTATCTTGGAAGCTCTTTATCTCTCCTTCTATGCTGAATGAGAGCCTTGGTGGATAAAGTATTCTTGGCTGTAGGTTCTTCTCATTTTAGACTCTGAATATATCCTGCCAGCCCTTTCTGGCCTGCCAGGTCTCTGTGGAGAGGCCTGCTGTTAACCTAATACCTCTCCACATAACTGTTAGGGATCTCTTGTCTCTTGCTGCTTTAAGGATCTTCTCTTTACCTTTCGAATTTGCAAGTTTCGCAATTAGATGTGGAAGTGTTGAACTGTTTTTACTGATTTTAGGAAGGGGACCTCTACATCTCCTGGATCAGAATGTCTGTTTCCCTTCCCAAGTTAGGGAAGTTCTCAGCTATGATTTGTTCAAATACACTTTCAGGTCCTCTGTCCCTCTTGGCACCCTCTGGAACCCCAAATAAATGTAGATTTGTCTTTCTGAGGCTGTCTTTTATTTCCCTTAACCTATCCTCATGATCTTTTAATTGTTTTCCTCTTTTTTCCTTCGCTTCATTCCTTGCCATGAACTTGTTTTCTTTTTTTTTTATAAATTAATTTTTATTGGTGTTCAGTTTACCAACATACAGAATAACACCCAGTGCTCATCCCGTCAAGTGTCCCCCTCCATGCCCGTCACCCATTCACCCCCACCCCCCGCCCTCCTCCCCTTCCACCACCCCTAGTTCATTTCCCAGAGTTAGAAGTCTTTATGTTCTGTGTCCCTTTCTGATATCTCCCACACATTTCTTCTCCCTTTCCTTATATTCCCCTTCACTATTATTCATATTCCCCAAATGAATGAGAACATACACTGTTTGTCCTTCTCCGATTGACTTACTTCACTCAGCATAATACCCTCCAGTTCCATCCACGTTGAAGCAAATGGTGGGTATTTGTTGTTTCTAATGGCTGAGTAATATTCCATTGTATACATAAACCACATCTTCTTTATCCATTCATCTTTCGATGGGCACCGAGGCTCCTTCCACAGTTTGGCTATTGTGGACATGGCTGCTAGGAACATCGGGGTGCGGGTGTCCCGGCGTTTCATTGCATCTGAATCTTTGGGGTAAATCCCTAACAGTGCAATTGCTGGGTCGTAGGGCAGGTCTATTTTTAATTCTTTGAGGAACCTCCACACAGTTTTCCAGAGTGGCTGCACCAGTTCACATTCCCACCAACAGTGTAAGAGGTTTCCCTTGTTTTCTATGTCATCACTCGTCCTTCTACCTCATTACCCTCGTCGTTATGTCCTCCAGTTTGGATTGCATCTCATTTAATTGGTTTTTAATTTCAGCCTGATTAGATCTAAATTCTGCAGTCATGAAGTCTCTTGAATCCTGTATGCTGTTTTCTAGAGCCACCAATAGCTTTATCATTGTGCTTCTGAATTGGCTTTCTGATATTGAATTGTAATCTAAAATTTGTAACACTGTGGGAGAGACTACAATTTGTGATACTTTCTTTTGTGGTGAATTTTTCATTCTAGTCATTTTGCTCAGTGCAGAGTAGCTGGAAACAAGTTGTAGTGGAAAAAGGAGAAAAAGAGAGAGAAAATAAGGTGGTGTGGGGGAAACAAACAAAAACAAACAAACAAAGGAGGGGTATCCTTTGGTCCTATATACTGTAAATCTGTGGACTTCTCCTGGTACTTTCCAGCGCTGCTTGGTCAAGGATTTGCTCTTCCCCTGTTCTTCCAGCTGGTCTTCTGGGGGAGGGGCCTATGGTGCTGATTCTCAGGTGTGTGAACCAGGGGCAGGAGCCCAGCCCCCTGCCAGGTGCACAGCTCAGTGGTAGCTGTTTATCCTTTGAGGCCCCTGTTCCCTGGTGGCCCAGCTCAGTCCCAGGCTCAAGGTGACACCAGGAGTAACAGACAGTGGCGGCACCCAGCTCTCCATCTCTGGAGTCAGCTCCAGCAGTAACTACGGCAGTCTCCCAGTCTGTAGGGGTCTGATTACCGCGGAGGCGGGTGGCGTGGACATGCACAGCTCAGGGCTGCCCGTCGGCAGGAGCGTCCTTGCTGCCCTGTGTCCTCCAAGCCTGCACCTGTCCCTGGTGGGAGCACCGGATCTTGGGCTGTGTCCCCCCTGGCACCCTGGGCTCTGGGACCTGTGCCGCCCTAGCTGCTCCCAGGGCCCCGCCTGGCACACGGTCCTGCCCTATAGGGAGCTTGGCCCAAGGTGTGTGGCGCGCTCTCCCCTGGGGCACAGTTCCTCTATTAGTGACCCGGGAGCCCGAGGGCATCCCCGCCCCTCCTGGGATCCTGCCCGAGTTCCCTGTGAGCACCTTTCCCTCTGGGAAGATTGGTAAAGCTCCTGCTTCTCAGGGACTGGGCTTTCCTGTCCTGGTGGCTCTCGATGCCCAGCCTCAGCCCAGCCCCTCAAAGGAGCCCCTCCCTCTTAGATGCGCATTTATTTCTTTATTTTTTCAGTCTTCTTATTGATAGAAGTGCTAACTCTTCTCAGCGTAGCATTCCAGCTGTTCTCTCTTTAAATCTCAGGCCGAATTCCTAGGTTTTCAGGATGATTTGAAATTTATTTAGGTAAATTGGTGGAGACAGGTGACTTGGGGACCCAACTCTTCCACAATCTTGCCACGCCCACATTTTTAATTTACTTATAACAAGTGGATTCTGTCCTTCTTCTACCATGATCTGTCGGTTTTTAATCCTTTTAGCAGATATTGTTTTTCAATTCTAGAGTTTCCATTTGGTTGTCTTATTGCTTACATCTGTATTAAAATTACCAATCTCTTCATGCACATTATTCATCTGTTCTTCTAGATTATTTAGCATGTTAATCATAGGTGACTTAAAGTTTCTTCCTGGGGCACCTGGGTGGCTCAGTAATTGAGTGTCTGCCTTCGCTCAGGTTGTGGTCCACAGGGTCCTGGGATGAAGGCCCACATGAGGCTCCCTGCAGGGAGCCAGGTTCTCCCTCTGCCTGTGTCTCTGCCTGTCTCTGTGTCTCTTGCGAATAAGTAAATAAAATCATAAAAAGATAAAACAAAAATTTCTACCTAATATAGCTAAAATATAGATCACCTTGGAGTACAGTTCTATTTATTCTTTTTTACTATTGGCAGTGGGTTGACAGTTCTTGATTTTGGAGTGTTGGTTTTTTGTAATATTTTTTATTGATTTGCAGCCAGACATCATCTGTAGGAGTACAGCAGGGACTGGGGTGAATAGCATTTATGACTGGAAATTGGCATGCCTCTTCTTCTCTGGGCTGTTAGTGTGTGGGGAGTAGCACATCTACTCCATAATTTAGCTGGGTCCAAGGTTTGTTGTTGCTACAAGTTTCAAAATCTTCCAGTGGTGAGCTGCCTTTCCCTGTGCTAAGTATAGGGCCTGTGATGTCAGGGTTTTCCCCTAGTCCCCGCTGTCTCAGCTGCCAGCAGTCTCAGCAGGCTGCACCACCCAGGGCCTCTCCATCTGTGATCTTTCCCTCTCCTCTCCTGTTTTCACTTTCTTATTCTTTATTGAGATTTCATTCACATGTCATCTAATTTACCATTTTAAAGTATACAATTCAGGGGCACCTCGGTGGCTCAGTTGGTTAAGTGTCTGCTTTCGGCTCAGGTCATGATCCGGGTGTCCTGGGATCGAGCCCCGCATCGGGCTCCCCGTTCAGTGGGAGATGAGGGGGTGTCTGCTTCTCTCTCTTCCTCTGCCCCTTACCCTGCCTGTGTCTCTCTTATTCTCTCTTATTCTCTCCATCTCAAATAAATAAAGAAAACCTTTTTAAAAGATGAAAATAAAGTGTACAATTCAGTGCTTTTTACTATATTCACTAGGTTGTGGACCATCACCATTATCTAACTCCAGAGCATTTTCATCATTGGAAAAGGCTCTCAACTTTCAGAGTGACTTCCCATTACCCTTTCCCTTAGCCCTAGGCAAGCATTACTCTACTATTTGTGTCTAGTGATGTGCATTGCCCGGATATTTCATACGAGTACAATAATAAAATATGTGGTCTCTTGTGTCTAGTTTTTCTGCCTAAGCATGCAGTATTCAAGGTTCACACATATTATACCATGTATCAGCGTTTCATCTATTCATACTGGCAAATAATATTACAGTAAGTAGATAGGCCCTAATTTTTTGTATTTATCAGTTGATGGATGTTGGAATTGTTTTCTGATTCGGGTTATCATGTGTAAGGAAGGTGCAATGAACATTTGTCGATAGGTTTTTTGTGTGGGCATATATTTTCATTTCTCTTGGATATATACTTGGAAGTGGTATCAATGGGTAATATGGTTATACTCTATGTTTAACTTTTGCAGGAACTGCTGACTGCTTTGCACAGTGACTGCACCATTTTCCGTTCCCACTAGCAGTATATGAAGATTTCAATTTCTTCACATCGTCACCAATAGTTGTTACTTTGTGTCTTCTAATTTTAGCCAGCAAGTTTGAAGTCCTTACTCATTGTGGTTTTGATTTGCATTTCCCTAAGGATCCTGTTGAGTATCTCTTCATGTGCTTATTGGTTTTTTTACACCTTATTTGCAGAAATGTCTTTTCAAATATTTTGCTCCTCTTAGAACTGGTTGATTTTTCCTTTCTTTGTTGAGTTTTAACAGTTTTTTTTATAAAGATTTTATTCATTGATCGATGAGAGACACACACAGATAGAGAGAGAGCCAGAGACATAGGCAGAGGGAGAAGCAGGCTCCATGCAGGGAGTCCCATATGGGACTTGATCACAGGACCCCATGATGACACTTGGGGCCAAAAGCAAGACTCTAAACTGCTGAACCCCCCAGGGATCCACATAACAGTTCTTATATATTCTGTATACTACACATTTATAAATGATGAACAAGTATTTTCTCCCAATCTGTGGGTGGTATATTTTAAATTATGTCCTTTGAAGCACAAGCATTTTTAACTTTAATGAAAGAAATTTCATTTATCTATATTTTTGTCACTTGGGTGTTGGTCATCTGCTATGGACTGATCTGTGTCCCTACCCCCAAATTCAGGTTAAAGCCCCCGATGGGACCGTATTTGGATATAGGCCTTAGGGAGATAGAATTAGACAAGTTTATGGTGGTGGGATCCCCATGATGGGATTAGTGTGCTTATACTATCTTTCTGTGTGTGAGCACAGACAAAAGGACATAGGAGGATGCAGAACGAGGTGCTCATATGCAAGACAAGAGAGGGATTCTGACTGGAATTTCAATCCTGCCAGACCTTGGTCTTGGACTTCCAGTCTCCAGAACCTTGAGAAATAAATTACTGTTGTGTAAGCCACCCAGTCTATAGTGTTTTGTTATGGTAGCTCAAGCAGCTCGAGACTGTGTCATATCTAAAATATTATTGCCTAACGTGGCGTCATGAAGCTTTACGCCAATGCTTTTCAGTAACTAGTATTCACAACCATCTAGCATACCTACGTATACTTGAGACTAATTTTAGGTTCAGTAACACTAATGAAACTGGCCTTGGAAGAGACAGGCAGAAAGGGAAGAATGAAGCATTCCAAAGCAAGTGCCTCTCTGGGTAAGAGAAGAGAGCATTCATTCCATGAAGTTCTTCCTGAACCCAGCAGGAGATGGTAGGAAGAGTTTTCACATGTCTGTGGCTGGCTGGCTGTGTGTGGGATGTGTCTGGTACCTTGAGAGTGAAACCGACAACCAAAGCTGAAAAGGAACACAAAAATAGCCATTGCTTGTTTTCTTGAAATAGAGGATGCTTCCATTGCTTCCAGAATCCAATCATATGTTCAAGCCCCCCACAATACACACATATCTAGAGTGCCATAGAGTTTCAAACTCCACCAAGCTGCAGTAGCCATGAGTCCTTTATCCCTCGATAACACACTTTACATTCTAGTTTCTTGAAAGTTTTTTTTTGTATCATGAAAGAAAGTTAGTTTACTTTTTTCTTTTTAAATATCTTTGTCAGGCTTTACTTCTGCAGTACTACTGACCTCACAGAACGAGATATGACGTATTCCCTCCTCTTCCATAGTGTGGGAAGAAATTGAGGATTTGTATAAGTTCTTTCAAGTATTCGTGGAATTGATGAGTGAAGTCACCTGGTCTTGGGATGTTCGTTCTTGTGAGACTTTTGTTTTTTGTTTGTTTGTTTGAATTTGGGTTAGGCAAAGAATTCTTTTTTTAATAATAAATTTATTTTTTATTGGTGTTCAATTTGCCAACATACAGAATAACACCCAGTGCTCATTCCGTCAAGTGCCCCCCTCAGTGCCCATCACACATTCACCCCCACCCTCCACCCTCCCCCCCTTCCACCAGCCCTAGTTCGTTTCCCAGAGTTAGGAGTCTTCATGTTCTCTCTCCCTTTCTGATATTTCCTCCCCATTTCTTCTCCTTCCCTTCTATTCCCTTTCACTATTATTTATATTCCCCAAATGAATGAGATGATATAATGTTTGTCCTTCTCCGATTGACTTATTTCACTCAGCAAATACCCTCAGTTCCATCCACATAGAAGCAAGTGGTGGGTATTTGTCGTTTCTAATGACTGAATAATATTCCATTGTATATAAACCACATCTAATTTATCCATTCATCTTTCAATGGACACCGAGGCTCCTTCCACAGATTGGCTAGATTTCTAAACGCAGATTCATTCTCCTTACCTGTTAGATCTGTTTGAATTCTCTTTTCTTTTTGAGTTACTTTTGGTTGTTTATGTTTTTTAAAATGTATCCAGTTCATTTAGGTTATATAATTTCCTGGAGTATAATTGTTCAGAGTACTCTCTTACAATCTTTTTTGTTTCCTTAAGACCTATAATACTGAGGTGCTTGGGTGGCGCAGGGCTTCAGCATCTGCCTTTGGTTCAGGGCGTGATCCCGGGGTCCTGGGTTTCTGTCCCACATCAGGCTCCCCGCAGGGAGCTGTCTTCTCCTTCTGCCTATGTCTCTGCCTTTCTCACAAATCAATCAATCAATCAATCAATCAATAAAATCTTCTTTAAATAAAAGATCTCTAATACTACCCCGACAACTATTTTTTATTTCAGTAGTTGAGTCTTCTTTTTTCTCTCTGTCTTACCAAATGTTTGTCAATATTTTTGATTTTTTCAATGAACCAGCTTTCCTTAGTTGTCACCTAGTGATTTGGTGGAAGTTCCATTCAATGTATGGAATCAAAATTAAAATCCCTCTCTTGAAATTAGAACTAAAACACAACAAGGAGTTTGGAAGGACTTCAAACACGTGGAGGTTAAGGACCATCCTGCTAAAAGATGAAAGGGTAAACCAGGAAATTAAGGAAGAATTAAAAATATTCATGGAAACTAATGAGAATGAAGATACAACCGTTCAAAATCTTTGGGATATAGCAAAAGCAGTCCTTAGAGGGAAATACATCGCAACACAAGCATCCATCCAAAAACTGGAAAGAGCTCAAACACAAAAGCCAACCTTACACCTAAAGGAGCTAGAGAAAAAACAGCAAACAGATTCTATGCCCAGCAGAAGAAGAGACTTAATAGAGATTCGAGCAGAACTCAATGAAATCGAGACCAGAACTGTGGAACAGATGAACAAAACCAGGAGTTGGTTCTTTGAAAGAATTATTAAGATAGATAAACCATTAGCCAGCCTTATTAAAGAGAAGAAAGAGAAGACTCAAATTAATAAACTCATGAATGAGAAAGGAGAGACTACTACCAACACCAAGGAAATACAAACGATTTTGAAAACATCTTATGAACAACTATACGCCAATAAATTAGGCAATCTAGAAGAAATCGACGCATTTCTGGAAAGCCACAAATTACCAAAACTAGAACAGGAAGAAACAGAAAAACCGAACAGGCCAATAACCAGGGAGGAAATTGAAGCAGTCCTCAAAAACGTCCCAAGTCACAAAAGTCCAGGGCCAGATGGCTTCCCTGGGGAATTCTATCAAACATTTAAAGAAGAAACGATACCTATTCTACTAAAGCTGTTTGGAAGATAGAAAGAGATGGAGTATTCCAAATTCATTGTATGAGGCCAGCATAACCGTAATTCCAAAACCAGACAAAGACCACACCAAAAAGGAGAATTACAGAACAATATCCCTAATGAACATGGATGCAAAAATTCTCAACAAGATACTAGCCAATAGGATCCAACAGTACATTAAGAAAATTATTCTCCATGACCAAGTAGGATTTATTCCTGGGATACAAGGCTGGTTCAACACTCGTAAAACAATCAATGTGATTCATCATATCAGCAAGAGAAAAACCAAGAACCATATGATCCTCTCAATAGATGCAGAGAAAGCATTTGACAAAATACAGCATCCATTCCTGATCAAAACTCTTCAGAGTGTAGGGATAGAGGGAACATTCCTCAACATCTTAAATACCATCTACGAAAAGCCCACAGCAAATATCATTCTCAATGGGGAAGCACTGGGAGCCTTTCTCCTAAGGTCAGGAACACCACAGGGATGTCCACTCTCACCACTGCTAATTAATATAGTACTAGAAGTCCTACCCTCAGCAATCAGACCAAAACACATTAAAGACATTCAAATTGGCAAAGAGGAAGTCAAACTCTCCCTCTTCGCAGATGACATGATACTCTGCATAGAAAACCCAAAAGCCTCCACCCCAAGATTGCTAGAACTCATACATCAATTTGGCAATGTGGCAGGATACAAAATCAATGCCCAGAAGTCAGTGGCATTTGTATACACTACCAATGAGACTGAAGAAAGAGAAATTAAGGAGTCAATTCAATTTACAATTGCATCCAAAATCATAAGATACCTAGGAATAAACCTAACCAAAGAGGTAAAGTATCTATACCCTAAAAACTATAGAACACTTCTGAAAGAAATTGAGGAAGATACAAAGAGATGGAAAAATATTCCATGCTCTTGGATTGGCAGAATTAATATTGTGAAAATGTCAAAGTTACCCAGAGCAATTTACACATTTATTGCAATCCCTATCAAAATATCATGGGATTTCTTCAGAGAGTTAGAACAAATTATTTTAAGATTTGTGTGGAATCAGAAAAGACCCCCAATAGCCAAGGGAACGTTAAAAAAGAAAACCATAGCTGGGGTCATCACAATGCCAGATTTCAGGTTGTACTACAAAGCTGTGGTCATCAAGACAGTGTGGTACTGGCACAAAAACAGACACATAGGTCAATGGAACAGAATAGAGAACCCAGAAGTAGACACTGAACTTTATGGTCAACTAATATTCGATAAAGGAGGAAAGACTATCCACTGGAAGAAAGACAGTCTCTTCAATAAATGGTGCTGGGAAAATTGGACATCCACATGCAGAAGAATGAAACTAGACCACTCTCTTGCACCATACACAAAGATAAACTCAAAATGGATGAAAGATCTACTTGTGAGACAAGTGTCCATCAAAATCCTAGAGGAGAACACAGGCAACACCCTTATGAACTCGGCCACAGTAACTTCTTGCAAGATACATCCACGAAGGCAAAAGAAAGAAAAGCAATAATGAACTATTGGGACTTCATCAAGATAAGAAGATTTTGCACAGCAAAGGATACAGTCAACAAAACTAAAAGACAACCTACAGAATGGGAGAAGATATTTGCAAATGACGTATCAGATAAAGGGCTAGTTTCCAAGACCTATAAAGAACATAGTAAAAACACCAAAAAAACAAACAATCCAATCATGAAATGGGCAAAAGACATGAAGAGAAATCTCACAGAGGAAGACATAGACATGGCCAACAAACATATGAGAAAATGCTCCGCATCACTGGCCATCAGGGAAATACAAATCAAAACCCCAATGAGAAAAAAAAAAACCAACGAGATACCACCTCACACCAGTGAGAATGGGGAAAATTAACAAGGCAGGAAACCATAAATGTTGGAGAGGATGCGCAGAAAAGGGAACCCTCTTACACTGTTGGTGGGGATATGAAATGGTGCAGCGACTCTGGAAAACTGTGTGGAGGTTCCTCAAAGAGTTAAAAATAGACCTGCCCTACGACCCAGCAATTGCACTGCTGGGGATTTACCCCAAAGATACAGATGCAGTGAAACGCCGGGACACCTGCACCCCGATGTTTCTAGCAGCAATGTCCTCAATATCCAAACTGTGGAAGGAGCCTCGGTGTCCATTGAAAGATGAACGGATAAAGAAGATGTGGTTTGTGTATACAATGGAATATTACTCAGCCGTTAGAAACGACAAATACCCACCATTTGCTTCAACGTGGATGGAACTGGAGGGTATTATGCTGAGTGAAGTAAGTCAATCGGAGAAGGACAAACAGTGTATGTTCTCATTCATTTGGGGAATAGAAATGATAGTGAAAGGGAATATAAGGGAAGGGAGAAGAAATGGGTAGGAAATATCAGAAAGGGAGACAGAACATGAATACTCCTAACTCTGGGAAACGAACTAGGGGTGGTGGAAGGGGAAGAGGGCGGGGGTGAATGGGTGATGGGTTCTGAGGGGGGCACTTGACGGGATGAGCACTGGGTGTTATTCTGTATGTTGGCAAATTGAACACCAATAAAAAATAAATTTATTATTAGAAATTGAGGCGAGGCCAGATGGCAGAAGAGTCGGGTCCCCAAGTAACTTGTCACCACCAAAGTACCTAGATAACTTTCAAATCATCCTGAAAACCTAGGAATTTGGGCTGAGATTTAAAGAGAGAACAGCTGGAATGCTGCAGTGAGAAGAGTTCACACTTCTATGAAGGTAGGATGAAAGAAAAAATAAAGAAATAAAGCAGCATCCAAGGGGGAGGGAACCCCACGAGGAGCCTGGAGAGAGCCCCCAGGACAGGAAAGCCCCGTCCCGGAGAAGCAGGAGCTTTACCAATCTTCCTGGACAGATGGCGCTCGCAGGGAACTTGGACAGGATCCCAGGAGGGGCGGGGATGCCCTCAGGCTCCGGGGAGCACTTATAGAGGACCTGCACCCGGTGGGAGAGCAGGCCAGACACCTTGGGCTGAGCTCTCTATAGGGCTGGTCCCTGTGCCTGGTGGGGCCTTGGGAGCAGCTCAAGCAGCACAGGTCCCAGAGCCCAAGGTATAGGGGGACACATTCCAGGATCCGGTGCTCCCTCCGGGGACAGGTGGAAGCTGGGAGGACATGGCAGCAAGGATGCTCCTGCCGACAGGCAACCCCGAGCTGTGCAGGTCCACGCCAGCTGGCCCCCGAGGCATCCAGACCCCTACAGACAGGGAGACTGCGGTAGTTACTGCTGGAGGTGACTCCAGAGATGGATAGCTGGGTGCCGCCACTGTCGTTGTTCCCTCTGGTGTCCCCTTGTGCCTGGGACTGAGCAGGACGACTAGGGAGCAGGGGTCTCAAAGGATAAACACCTCCCACTGAGTCGTGCACCTGGCAGGGGACTGGGCAGCTCCCCCAGTTGCACACAACTGAGAATGAACACCACAGGCCCCTCCTCCAGAAGACCAGCTGGAAGGACAGGGGAAGAGCAAGTCCTTGACCAAGCAGTGCTGGAAAGTTCCAGCGGAAGTCGAGAGATTTACAGTATATAAAAACAGAGGATACCCCTCCTTGTTTATTGTTTTCTGTTTCCCCCGCCCCCGTTTTTTTCTCTCTTTTTCTCCTTATACCAGTACAACTTGTTTTTGGCCTGTCTTCACTGAGCAAACTGAATAGAAGGAAAAACTCACCACAAAAGAAAGATTCAGAAATAGTCCTCTCTCCCACAGAATTACAAAATTTGGATTATAATTCAATGTCAGAAAGCCAATTCAGAAGCACAATTATAAAGCTACTTGTGGCTCTGGAAAAAAGCACAAAGGATTCAAGAGACTTCGTAACTGCAGAATTTAGATTTAATCAGGTCGAAAATAAAAATCAATTAAATGGGAAGCAATCCAAACTGGAGGTCCTAATGACAAGGGTTTACAAGGTAGAAGAACGAGTGAGTGACATAGAAGACAAGTGGATGGCAAGGAAGGAAGCTGAGGAAAAAAAAAAGAGAAAAGCAATTATAAGATCATGAGGATAAGTTAAGGGAAATAAATGACAGCCTCAGAAGGAAAATTCTACGTTTAATTGGGGTTCCAGAGGGTGCCGAAAGGGACAGAGGACAGAAAGTGTATT
Source organism: Nyctereutes procyonoides (assembly GCF_905146905.1). Lineage (NCBI taxonomy): Eukaryota > Metazoa > Chordata > Mammalia > Carnivora > Canidae > Nyctereutes > Nyctereutes procyonoides. The sequence continues at coordinate 183,502 of NW_026575003.1, read as the reverse complement.
TGAACAAATCATAGCTGAGAACTTCCCTAACTTGGGGAGGGAAACAGGCATTCAGATCCAGGAGATAGAGCGATCCCCCCCTAAAATCAATAAAAACCGTTTAACACCTCAACATTTAATAATGAAACGTGCAAATTCCAAAGATAAAGAGAGGATACTTAAAGCAGCAAAAGACAAGAGATCCCTAACATTTATGGGGAGAACTATTAGGTAAACAGCAGACCTCTCCACAGAGACCTGGCAGGCCAGAAAGGGCTGGCAGGATATATTCAGGGTCCTACAGGAGAAAAACCTGCAGCCAAGAATATTTCATCCAGCAAGGCTCTCGTTCAGAATACAAGGAGAGGTAAAGAGCCTCCAACATAGGCAGAAACTGAAAGAATATATGACCACCAAACCAGCTCTGCAAGAAATAATAAGGAGGACTCTGTAATAGCAAGAGGAAGTCAAAGGAAACAATCTACAAAAAAGGGAACTGAATAGGTATCATGCTGACACTAAATTCATATCTTTCAATAGTAACTCTGAATGTGAATGGGCTTAATGACCACATCAAGAGGCGCAGGGTTTCAGACTGGATAAAAAAGCAAGACCCATCTATTTGCTGTCTACAAGAGACTCATTTTAGATCTAAGGACACCTACAGCCTGAAAATAAAAGGTTGGAGAACCATTTACCATTCCAATGGTCCTCAAAAGAAAGCAGGGGTAGCCATCCTTATATCAGATAAATTAATGTTTATCCCAAAGACTGTAGTAAGAGATGAAGAGGGACGCTATAGCATACTTAAAGGATCTATCCAACAAGAGGACCTAACAATCATGAATATTTACGCCCCAAATGTGGGAGCTGCCAAGTATATCAATCAATTAAGAACCAAGGTTAAAACATACTTAGATAATAATACACTTATACTTGGAGACATGAGGAGAGTGCTTTCTAAAATCGATAGATCTTCTAAGCACAACATCTCCAAAGAAATGAGAGCTTTAAATGATGCACTGGACTAGATGGATATCACAGATATTTCCAGAAATTTACATCTAAATGCAACTGAATACACATTCTTCTTCTGAAGAGCACATGGAAGTTTCTCCAGAATAGAGCACATACTGGGTCACAAATCAGGTCTTAACAGATACAAAAAGATTGGGATCGTCCCCTGCATATTTTCAGACCATAATGCTTTGAAACTAGAACTCAACCACAAGAAGAAGTTTGGAAGGAGTTCAAACACGTGGAGGTTAAGGACCATCCTGCTAAAGGATGAAATGGTCAACCAGGAAATTAGAAAAGAATTAAAAAGATTCATGGAAACTCATGAGAATGATGATACAACCATTCAAAATCTTTGGGATACAGCAAAAGCAGTCTTGAGGGGGAAATACATCACAATACAAGCATCCATCCAAAAACTGGAAAGGACTCAAATACCAAAGCTAAACTTGCAACTAAAGGAGCTGGAGAAGGAACGGCAAATGAAACGTTCACCCAGCAGAAGAAGACAATTAATAAAGATTCGAGCAGAACTCAATGAAATAGAGACCAGAAGAACTGTGTAACAGATCAACAAAACCAGGAGAGGGTTCTTTGAAAGAATTAATAAGATAGGTAAACCAGGAGCCAACCTTATTAAAAACAAAAGCTTTCTAAAATTAATAAAATCACGAATGAAAAATGAGAGATCACCACCAATACCAAGGAAATACAAATGATTTTAAAAACGTATTTTGTGCAACGATACGCCAATAAATTAGGCAATCTAGAAGAAATGGATGCATTTCTGGAAAACCACAAACTACCAAAACTGGAACAGGAAGAAATAGAAAACCTGAATAGGCCGATAACCAACGAGGAAATTGAAGCAGTCATCAAAAACCTCCCAAGACACAAAAGTCCAGGGCCAGATGGCTTCTCAGGGGAATTCATTCAAACGTTTAAAGAAGAGACAATACCTATTCTACTGAAGCTGTTCCGAAAGATAGAAAGAGATGGAGTACTTCCAAACTCGTTTATGAGGCCAGGATCAAATTAATTCCAAAACCAGACAAAGACCCCATCAAAAAGGAGAATTATAGACCAATATCCCTGATGAACATTGAGGCAAATATTCTCAACAGTAGGATACAACCATACATTAAGATTTATTCACCGTGACCAAGTGGGATTTATCCCTGGGATGCAAGGGTGTTTTGGCACTTGTAAAGCAATCAGTGTGATAGATCATATCAATAAGAGAAAAAACAAGAACCATATGATCCTTTCAATAGATGCAGAGAAAGCAGTTGACAAATACAGCATCCATTCCTGATCAAAACTCTTCAGAGTGTAGGGATAGAGGGAACATTCCTTAGTAACATAAAAGCCATCTATGAAAAGACCACAGCAAATATCATTCTCAATGGGGGAAACACTGGGACCCTTTCCCCTAAGATCAGGAACACGACAGGGATCTCCACTCTCACCACTGCTATTCAATGTAGTACTAGAAGTCCTAGCCTCAGCAATCAGGCAACAAAAGAAATAAATGGCATTCAAATGGGCAAAAAAGAAGTCAAACTCTCCCTCTTTTCAGTTGACATGATACTGTACATAGAAAACCCAAAAGACTCCCCACACCAAGATTGCTAGAACTCGTATGGCAATTTGGCAGTGTGGTAGGATACAAAATCAATGCCCAGAAATCAGTGGCATTTCTATACACTAATGATGAGGCTGAAGAAAGAGAAATTAAGGAGACAACCCCATTTCCAATTGCACCCAAAAGCATAAGATACCTAGGAATAAACCTAACCAAAGAGGTAAAGGATCTATACCCTACAGACTACAGAACACTTCTCAAATACATTGAGGAAGACTCAAAGAGAAGGAAAAATATTCCATGCTCATGGGTTGGAAGAATTCATATTGTGAAAATGTCAATGCTACCCAGGGCAATTTACACATTTAATGCAATCCCTATCAAAATACCATGGACATTCTTTAGAGTTGGAACAAATCATCTTAAGATTTGTGTGGAATCAGAAAAGACCCCGAATAGCCAGGGATATTAAAAAAGAAAAGAGCTGGGGGCATCACAGTGCCAGACTTCAGGTTGTACTACAAAGCTGTGATCATCAAGACAGTGTGGTTCTGGCTCAAAAACAGACACATAGATCAATGGAACAGAGTAGAGAACCTGGAAATGGGCCCTCGACTCTCGGGTCAACTAATATTGGACAAAGCTGGAAAGACTCTCCACTGGAAAAAGGACAGTCTCTTCAATAAATGGTGCTGGGAAAATTAGACGCACATGCAGAAGAATGAAACAAGACCATTCTCTTACACCATACACAAAGATAAACTCAAAACGGATGAAAGATCTAAATGTGAGACAAGAATTCATCAAAATCCTAGAGGAAAACACAGACAACACCCCTTTTGAACTTGGCCACAGCAACTTCTTGCAAGATACATCTATGAAGGCAACGGATACAAAAGCAGAAATGAATTATTGGGACCTAATCAAGATAAAAAGCTTCTGCACAGCAAACAAAATGGTCAACAAAACTAAAAGACAACCTACAGAATGGGAGAAGATATTTGCAAATAACATATCAGATAAAGGACTAGTGTCCAAGATTGAGAAAGAACTTAGTAAACTCAACAGCAAGGAAAAAACAATCCAATCATCAAAAGAGCAAAAGACATGAACAGAAATTCCACCAAGAAGACATAGACATGGCCAACAAACACAAGAGAAAATACTCTGCATCTATTTCCATCAGGGAAATACAAATTGAAACCACAATGAGATACCACCCCACACCAGTGAGATTGGTGAAAATTAACAAGACAGGAAACAACAAATTTTGGAGAGCATGTGGAGAACGGCGAACCCTCTTGCCTGTTGGTGGAATGTGAACTAGGACATCCACTTTGGAAAACTGTGTGGAGGTTCCTCAAAGAGTTAGAAATACAACTACCTTACGACCCAACAATGGCACTGCTGGGGATTTATCCCAAAGATACAGATGTAGTGAAACACTGGGACACCTGCACACCAATGTTTACAGCAGCAATGTCCACAATAGCCAAACTGTGGAAGGAGCCTTGGTGTCCATCAAAAGATGAATGGTTAAAGAAGCTGTGGTCTATGTATACAATGGAATATTACTCAGCCATTAGAAACGATGAATACCCACCATTTGCTTCGACGTGGATGGAACTGGAGGGTATTATGCTGAGTGAAGTAAGTCAATCGGAGAAGGACAAACATTATATGTTCTCATTCATTTGGGGAATATAAAAAATAGTGAAAGGGAATCAAGGGGAAAGTAGAGAAAATGAGTGGGAAATATCAGTGAGGGTGACAGAAGATGAGAGACACCTAACTGGGAAATGAACAAGGGGTGGTGGAAAGGGAGTTTGTCAGGGGGATGGGGTGACTGGGTGACGGTCACTGAGGGTGGAACTTGATGGGATGAACACTGGGTGTTATGGTATATGTTGGCAAATTGAAGTCCAATAAAAAGAAATTTTTGGTTTCCATGTGCTCTAGCACTTCTGGAAGCAGAGAGAAATTACGTTATGTGCCTATACCACCCTATCAGAGGGTGAGTGAAGCAAGGCAGGAGTCATGATTTCAGATCTTTCTTAATCTAAGCATTAAATGCTATCATTTCCCCTTGTAACACTGATTTGCCGCATCCCATAAATTTTAAAACTCTAGCCAAACAAAGTAAAAAGCTGAGAAGATGTACATTATAGATATCAGAAATTAAAGTGGGTTTCACTGCAAGCCCACGAGCCCCACACTAGACATTAGAGAATAAAAAGAAAAGTACAAAGAACAAATCTATGTACATACGGTCAAGAACTTAAATGAAACTATAGAATTCCTCAAATATCAGAAACTACCTAAACTTATCCTCAATGAAATTGCATAACCTGACTAGTACCATAGCTATTCACTAACTGATTTCATAGTTTTACATTTTTCAAAGAAGGATATCTTTAGAACCACCGGAACATCAAAAAAAAAAAATGAGAGGGACACCTAAATGGCTCAGTGGTTGAGCGTCTGCCTTCGGCTCAGGTCATGATCCCGGGGTCCTGGGATCGAGTCCCATATCGGGCTTCCTGCAGGGAGCCTGCTTATCCCTCTGCCAGTGTGTCTGCATCTCTCTCTGTGTCTCTCATGAATGAATGAATGAATGAAATAAATAAATAAATAAATAAATAAATAAATAAATAAAAAATGTAAAAAAAATCAAGCAGAAATGGTTAGAATCAATCTCAGTAGGACTTTGGAAAAAAAGATTTGTAGCAATCCTGCCACCAGAATTGTAAGCTAGTTGGAGCAAGGGTCACATGTCACACTCTGTATTCCTGGGCCCAGCATGGGCCTTGGGCACTCACTCAGTAGGAAATCAGAAAATGTTTGCTAAATAACATCATCTAAATCAAAACACACAATTTTGTTGGACCAATTTTATTTGGCCTCTAATATGAACAACATATCTACACACCCATAAACACAGGATCAGTAACAAGTACATGTCTCTAAACTACTTTAGGAGAGGTGCCTAATCTTAATACACCCAACAGTAGACAGAGCCATTTTAGTCTATGTGTTACATTAAAAAGTCAGTAAAATGCTGTGAAAGAATAAAATAATGGCAAGAGAGGAGTCCTTGTAGACTTAGCAAGCTGAGCCAATGTCCTCGAAGTGCTGGAAGGACAGCTCTACCGTTTAGGGAAAAATGACCAATTTAGTAAGAAATGGCACAATAGGAAATCAAATTAGGTTTGGAGGGGGAGGTTACAATATTCCACTGGGCTCCAGAAGTAGAAAATTAAGCCTTTGCCTACAGTATCCCCTGGCACACTCAAGAGACAGAGACTTCTTTTTTAAGATTTTATTTATTTATGACAGACACAGAGAGAAAGAGAGAGAGAGACAGAGACACAGGCAGAGGGAGAAGCAGGCTCCATGCAGGGAGCCCGACGTCGGACTCGATCCCAGGTCTCCAGGAGTTTGCCCTGGGCTGAAGGCAGCACTAAACCGCTGAGCCGCCCGGACTGCCCTAGAGACAGAGACTTTTAACTGTATTTCTAATTGGGGGAACATTGTGGCCCCTCTCCTGCTGGTATATTCATGCAATGCCAGGCCCAAGAAACAAGTGCCTGCACAGCCCGAATTCTGGGTTTCACTTTCCTATCACTGCTATTGGGAGGTGAGCTTGTGAGGCAAGTACGCAGTTAGTTCACTTTCGCTTAAGTCAAAACCTAAGAATTTGTGTCTGGTTAGCAACTCCACCATTCTAGTGATAGAGAAATCAAGCTAGTCAAGGTGATACCCAAGCAAAAAAAAAAAAAAATAAGCCTCTAAGTGAGATCCAGATGGAAACTGTAATCATGTACATGACCATCGGTTAGAGGATTCATGCCATCCAATAGGGAAATGCAGCCGGTGTTTCCAGTTCCTCATCAAGACTTCCTGCTTTCCTGGGTTTGGGGCCATGATGTAGAGCTGCCACTGGATGGAGCTTACCCTGAGAGAGGCAAGAGGGAACAGACACATAAACCAAATATGGTTCTTGTGAAATATTTTGGTCTCCAAATGAGCAAAGTATCGTTCTCATATGGGAGTTTAAATGGCACCCTTCTGAGTACTGATAAGTACATGTCTTACTAAGCACTTTTAACCCTTCCTAACACCCAGGAGGAAGGTGAGCAAACAGGCAGTTCATGAGAAAATAGCTCCGAACTCCACTATTAAGAAGAAGGATGGATGGGGGGCCAGCTGTGATCCTGGCACTCTGCTACTTAATTCCCTGCCACCCACAAAGTAAGGTTCACATGCTGTACTCTGATACACCTCCTCCAAGAAAATAAATAAATCTTTAAAAATTCAAACAATGCGCATGAAGCTTATAGCATGACATGTGCGGTAGAGCCCAAATGGAAATAAAAAATATATAGTCTTAAATAGATGCATCAGAGAAAAGAAGTGAAGTACCCAAGAAAGTCAAGAAGCTAGGGAATGAACATTGAATTGAACCCAAAGGAGTAAAAGGTTAGGAATAATGAAGATAAGTGTAGAAATAACAAATTAGGAAGCAGTAAGACCAACAAACAAATGGCAATTCTTTGAAAATACTCATAAAACAGACATTTTTTTTTGCAAATATTACCAGGTACTAAAGAGAAAAATCAAACGTAAATAGTCAGTTAAAACTGTACAAAATATAGATGCAGAAGATATTTAAATGGTGTAAAGATACAGAATAAATACATGATCCTCTCAGGATAACCAAATGTTGGATGCAGAAATTTTTCAACATATAGAAGTTTTTCAGCTAATATGCTAATAACGAATGAGAGAACCAGAAAATTCCCATTCTTCAACCCCCAACACACAAATAAAAGTGATGATCATCAATGACTGCCAACGTCAGCACAGAAGACAATAGATATTGTGTTCCTCATACTGGAAGTACGTAGCATTATCTATGTAGCAATCTTGGGTTTTTTAAAGAAATAAAATAGCAGAAAAACAAATTTGATCAAGTGTCTACCTGGGACTATCAATTTAAAGAAAAAGAAGGCCAAAGTACATGTTCAAGGACACCAAATTGTTTTGTTCAACATAATTCAGATTATGGGAAATGTCACAAAATTTGACCTGCTTTTTTTTCCTCAAGAACAATAACTGCAAGGGGAGAAAAGGGGGATGCGGGGGGAAATCTATTGATAAAAAAGACTTAAGGGCTATAACCAAAAAAATCACAGAATATAGGCCATATTTCTGATTCAAAGAAACATAAAAAAATTTCCAGATAACTTAAATGTGAAAAGTAACTGGATATTTGATACTAATAAGTTCTTTAGATTTGTAGAAATGATAATTGCATTGCATCTATGTTTTACCAAAGATTCTTTGTCTTTTGGAAATGCATGTAGAAATACTGATAAGTTGAGATGAAAAAGCATAGTGTCTCAGATGATCCTCCTCTGAAGATCCATCTGATCTGAGTGTCTGAGGATCCCCTCTTCCATTGGCAGAGATGTGGGGAAGGTGAGGGTATATTGGAACCAGACTGGCCATGTACTAAAGAGGATTACTGCTGGCTTTCAGGTATACTGGTTTTGTTATACTATTCTCTACTATTGTATGTGTTTTTGACTTTCTGTAATAAAGGTTTTATTTTAACTATCATGCAATTACATGGGTGAAATCCTGGGTGAAATGGACAATATTTTTAAAAAGATAAAGGACCAAATCAGTCCAAAGAGAAATAGAAAAATTAATTAAACAATACAAACTGAAACTATAACCAACACCCAAAGTATCCTGTTCCTGGACAGGCAGTTTGGGTGGCCAATTCCACAAGTGATCAAGAAAAACTTATCTCCATCTTAACTCAAGTCTCCCGAAGCATACAAAAATATGGGGAGTTATTTAACTCATTTTTCTAGGCTAACTCTCTATACCTCTCAAACCAGATGAGCACCCCATTTCGACACTGAAAACACTTGAGCCAAGTTCACTCTTAGAGTAGCAAATATGCTAATAAAGTAATACCATATTCAGTATAACAGTGAATTGAGTGAACAAGCAGCCTGTGGCTAAGAAGTGAAAATATGATTTAAAGTAGAAAATACTTTGAATTGTAATTCCCCAGGCTGACAAATTAAAGGGAAACATTACATCATGCCAATGGGTATGACAAAAGCCCTTGAAAAAAAAATTCACCATGAGTACAAGACAAAAACTTTTAGCAAATTTCCTAATAGCTACTCCACATATACTTAAAAGTGAAATGCGAGGTGCATTCCCATTGAAGACACGGATAAGACACAGATGTATGCTTTTACCTGTACCATTCAAAAGTACACTAGAACAGGGCAGCCCCGGTGGCTCAGTGGTTTAGCGCCGCCTCCAGCCCAGGGTAGATCCTGGAGACACGGGATCGAGTCCCACATCGGGCTCCCTGCATGGAGCCTGCTTCTCCCTCTGCCTGTGTCTCTGCCTCTCTCTCTCTCTTTCTGTATGTCTCTCATGAATAAATAAATAAAATCTTAAAAAAAAAACAAAAAGTACACTAGAAGAGAGCAAGAAATATGCATATCAAAATAAATGAGTATGAAAAAGGAAGATAATGTTAATAACATTATGATGAACTATAGAGGGAATTCAGAGAAATAGGTATGTGGGATATCTGAATTAGTAAGAGACTTCAGAAAAATAGCGTATGGTACATCACTATAGCAAGATCAAGGGCCTGCTGCACACACAAATCTAATAACTATTTTGAAGATGTGACAAAAGGAAGTATGCCGTGGCAAAGGTACTGAGACCCGGGCTAAGGAAGGCAGGTGACACTGAGAATCAAATACAGTTTGGAGATTGTCTGAGTTTTGTTCAGAGTAGACTGCAGATGCCACCATTTCTGTCCAGTTGCAGCACTTTCCCACGTGACAACATCCTTCCCTGGTCTTCCCCCATGTGTCCTCCTGTCCACCTCTGGTACCTGGCCTGCTGGCCAGCTTATCACTGCTACCTCCTCTGCAGGATGCACAGGGTCACCTGTCCTCCCCTGACACAGAGTGTGTCTACCCCCTGCAAAAGCGCCCCCGGGATACTGTCCTCACCTTGGAATCCCTCTGAGAGCTACAGTCCCTTTGACTTTGGGTAAGGACATTTAAACACCCGCAGTCCTTCTCGGCAAATTGAACACATTCTCAAAATGTCTCTCCAAGTGGGTTTGTGAGTAGTCTGATTGGCTGCATAATTGACTAGATCTTTGGATACAGACCTGACGTTAAAGAGAGGGTTTTGAACCTCCCTGATATTTGCAGTAAAATTTTAATGGGATGCCCTATTTGAAACTGGCTACTAAACACATATGCAGAGAAATGAACTTACCTAGGAGATCAAAACCCAGAGTTCCCCTCAAAAGTTGTATTGAGAGAAGACCATGGAAGTCAATGTGGAGCAAACATCTATTAGGTTGAACTCTTAAAAACCCTCCTACGAGGTGAAAAATGGTGCCTTAGTGGACGTGCTAGCTCAGATTAAAAGGGAAAAAAATAACCATCTTCTCTAGCCTCTTCTCTGTGTACCAGCCCACAGGAAAGTCCCGGCTTGCAGTGTGCCTAATGACACTGGTGCAGGTGTTCAGGCAAGTTCAGTCATGTGGAGGGCAGCAGATACTCAAAGGTTGAGATGTGACTCATGGATCAAAAGGAAGGAGAAAATTCTCAGCCTACTGACATGATAGTTGCAACGGGCAGCAAAGAAATGTACTATTGAGTAAAGAATGGCAAATCCACCCACTGACATTTACATGATCCTCTTAAAATTACATGATATTGTATTTGAAAGCATCTGTCATATAGTAGGTGCTTAAAAGTTTGGAGACTATCCAAGGCAAACCTGGCCTTCTCAGAAAGTCCTGCAAGAAATGAAGAAGCTTGTGGTCATCACAAATTACAAGGGTCACTCTTAATTGAGCACCACTTGCTGTGTGACAGTGTGGGGGGAGACTACAAGTACTCACCACATCTTGTCTTCCTTTTACCCCTGGACACAGGGACACCACATTTCCAGTTGGCTTGTAGTTAGGAAGGGTCATGTGACTAGCTATTGTCACTGAGATATGAGCAGAAGCATTGTGTGTCCCATCTGAAGCCAGCATGCCATTTCTGGGCTTTCTCTTTTCCTCAGCAGCAGACATGGTAATATTTTTTTTCAAAGGTTTTATCTACTGGGGCATCTGGGTGGCTCAGTCACTTAAGCGTCTGCCTTTGGCTCAGGTCATGATCTCAGGGTCCTGAGATCAAGCCCTGTGTTGGACTGCCTGCTCAGCGGTGGTCTGCTTGTCCCTCTACCTTCTGCCTGTCTCCCCTGCTCATGCTCTCTTTCTCTGTCTGAAATACATAAATAAAATCTTCTTTTTATGAATTTATTTTTATTGCTGTTCAATTTGTCAACATATACCATAACACCCAGTGCTCATCCCATCAAGTGCCCCGCTCAGTGCCCGTCATCCAGTCACCCCCAACCCCATCCCACCTCCCTTTCTACCACCCCTAGTTCATTTCCCAGGGTTAGATGTCTCTCATCTTCTATCACCCTCACTGATAATTCCCACCAATTTTCTCTCCGTTCCCCTTTATTCCTTTCACTATTTTTATATTCCCCAAATCAATGAGATCATACAATGTTTGTCCTATGATTGACTTACTTCACTCAGCATAATACCCTCTGGTTCCATCCACTTAGAAGCAAATGGTGGGTATTTGTTCCTTACTGATGGCTGGGGAATATTCCATTGTATACATAGACCACAGCTTCTTTATCCATTCATCTTTTGATGGACACCGAGGCTCCTTCCACAGTTTGGCTCTTGTGGACATTGCCGCTATAAACATTGGGGTGCAGGTGTCCCCGTGTTTCACTGCATCTGTATCTTTGGGGTAAATCCCCAACAGTGCAATTGCTGGGTCGTAGGGCAGTTTTATTTTTAACTCTTTGAGGAACCTCCACACAGTTTCCCACAGTGGCTGTACCAGTTCACATTCCACCAACAGGGCAAGAGGCTTCCCCTTTCTCCACATCCTCTCAACATTTGTTGTTTCCTGTCTTGTTAATTTTCCCCATTCTCACTGGTGTGAGGTGGTATCTCACTGAGGTTTTTATTTGTATTTCCCTGAATGTAAGGGATGTGGAGCATTTTCTCATGTGTTTGTTGGCCATGTCTATATCTTCATTGGTCAAACTTTTGTTCATGTCTTTTGCCCATTTCATGATTGGATTGTTTGTTTCTTTGCTGTTGAGTTTAATAAGTTCTTTATAGATCTTGGATACTAGCCCTTTATCTGATAGGTCATTTGCAAATATCTTCTCCCATTCTGTAGGTTGTCTTTTAGTTTTGGTGACTGTTTCTTTAGCTCTGCTGAAGCTTTTCTTGATTGTCCATGACCTCCCTGACTTCCTGCAGGATATGTATATTGCTGTCATCATGATAAAAATAGCAACCTCTTACTAGAATTATTCAATTTATACAGCGGGTGATGGGGATGATCTCATTTGCTAAAGCAAGAAACAAGGCACAATAGGCTTAGTTTCTGGCTTTTGATGGAGCCCAAACCCAACACCTAGGGGGCTGTAGTTCTGGAATTTCTGTCAAAATACATGGACACCCCCTTTACCTCTGACTTAAGCTTCCAGTAGCTAAATCTCAGAGTCTAACTTGAATTTCCTCCTGCCATTCGCTTCTGCCACCATTACAGAATGTAGTGGTAACAAGGAATAATTTGAAACTGGATGTTGGCCACTCAGTAGGCTCTTCTCATCTGCATAAATAATCAATCAATATCCTGATATGCGCATCTCACCCCCAAATACTCATGAATATCTTTCCACCACCCTGTCATGATTTATGAGTCAAGCAGGACAAGGCATGTGTTTTGTTTGCTGACCATCAAACACATCCTGTGGTTACTTGAGATGTAGTTGGGAGCCTTGGCCCAGATGGAAAATTGATGCCAAAAGGATTCTCATATTTGGGATCAGCCTCTAAATAGTTCTATCACGTCTCTCTTCTTCCAAACCCACACTTGGGTTTTCCCATACATCTGCTCCCTTGGTATGTGAGGATACATGCTGCTTTCTGGCCCTGGCTGTCAGCCCAGAACGGACAAAAGAACTCAGCACCTGAAAAGGCAGTTCCCTGCAGGGAAGAAGTACCAGTGAGAGGAGCCAGACAGGCAGCTTCCTGTGAGGTTTCCAGAGAAACAGCTGTTGCAAGTCATTCCAATTCTGTTCAACGGACCCCAAACCAGTTGCTTTCAAATTAGTTGTAAATACATTAAAACTACTTGCTACTCAAAATTTCCCAGCATCTTAAGGAACCTTTGCCAGTACTGCCATGAGGCTTCATTCCTGAATTGTGTCAAGTGCTGCCACACTGCCTGGCACATTGGAGGGAGCCAATAAACTGTGACCCAAGTTCCTGGGAGATGCCAGCTCATGGAAGAGCTAAAGGAAACAAAGAGCATCCTGGTAGATGTGCCCACAACTTAGGCTTTGTTTCACTTGTTACAGAATGTAAACTGCTTCTTTCACCGTCTCTGCCACCTTGGTTTCTAGATGTGTATGATGTTAGACCTGGAAGGGCCCTTAGAGACTGTATCAGTCAGGAAAGCCTATGTTATGCTGTGCCATCCCCCGTGCATTTTCTGACCAAACCTCTATTGTTCTGCTGCTCACTCCTGATTTATATACTATTTATATACTCCAGGTTCTGTTTTTCTGGTTGAACTCCTACCGCCACAACACCTATAGGATGGATATAATAAAAAAGGATCAAAATTGGAAGGACGTGAAGACATGGGAAACCACATATATTGGTACTGGGAATGTAAAAGGATGCAGCTACTCTGAAAAACACTTAGATCCTAAGAAAGTTAAACACAAAGTTATCATATGACCTATCAATTCCATTCCTACATATACACGCAAGAGAACTGAAACACACGTCCACAGAAAATTATGTGCCTGAATATTCACACCAGTGTTTTTCATAATATTCTGAATGCGGAAAGAACCCAAAGGTACATCAAAAGATGGGTAAAGAAAATGTTGTACTGTGTCGTGCATTCAAAAGGAATGAATAAGCACTTATGAAAAAAAAAAAGGAGGGACTGATACTTGCTTCCAAATGGATCAACCGTTCAAATATTGTGCTAAGTTAAATTGCTCCAAACAGGCAAATCCACAGATGAAGCAGATCAGTAACTTCAAGAGTTTATGGGTAAAAGGGCATGATTCCTAATGGCTATGGAAGTCCTCTAAGTCATTCCTTAAAAGGGAATGACTCTTTTGGGGGTAATGAAAATATTCTCGACTGAGACAGTGGTGATGGTTTTACAATCCTGTGAATATACTAAAATCACAAAATTACATATTTTAAAGGGGTGGATTTAGTAATGTGAATTATACCTAAATAAAAAATATTATTAATAAAAAAGAAGGTGGTTCTCCTACCTGGGGTCTAAGAGTGAGTTGCAGTCTCCTGCTCAAAAACTTGAATTTCTGTCATTTGGGAGTGTGTGCATGGGCTGCCTTTTAAGACAGGAGCAGCAATGCTCTTATACCTGCATTTCTTCTTTTATTTGTTTTAAAGATTATATCTATTTATTCATGAGAGTTACAGAGAGAGGCAGTGACACGGGCAGAGGGAGAAGGAGACTCCCTGCTGAGCGGTGAGCCTAATGCGGGACTCGATTCTAGGACCCCTGGATCACGACCTGAGCCAAAGGCAGATGCTCCACCATTGAGCCACCCAGGTACCCTACCCACATTTCAACAGTGCTAAGCCACAGTCTCTAAGGCATAGGGAGAATCCAGTCATTGACTATGAGATTCCCCCTTCAAGAAACGACTTGCTGCCCTGCCTCAAATATTGTGATTAGCTGATAGTCCCTATTAGCTTCTATGGGATGTGTCTTTACGATATAGCCAAAGTCACAATCTTCTAAGGATGGCCACTGGTCAATGACTAAGGAATGAGTTGAGGCAGGGCCACACACTTCTCAAAGCGAGGACCAGCTAGTGACTTAATAATCCAGAGGTACACATTTGGCAAACCTATAATCAGATCATTCAGGAAAAGAGAAGTTTCAAATTACTCAAATCAAGAATGAAAGAGTAGACAATATACAAATAAAAAGGATTCGATGGAAATACTATGAATAACTGTATGCTGAGAAAGGAGATGGCATGTATAAAATGTAGAGTTTCCTAGAAGACACAGAAAACCAACACTGACTCAAGAAGCGAGTCAGAATAGATCTATATAACAAGTAAAAAATTGAGTTACTGATCAAACAACTTTCCTCTTTTTCTTTTTCTTTTTTTTAAAAATCAAACCCCTTTCTACAAAAAGAACACTCGGGACTGGATGGCTTTACTAGTAAATTATGCTTTTTAAACTTTTAAAATTCCTCTTGGGTATGTTGTGACGATTAACAGGTAAAGTATTTGGAATGGAGCCTGGCATACAGTGACTGCTTGGTTCGTATTAACTATAATTACAAAAAGTCTGTTGACTAAATGGCTGAACAAATTAATGGGGTGACAAAACGGAGACAAAAGCCACTGTGAATGTCTGTGCGGCCTATTATTACAAGGTCCTGGGGTATGGCAGTATGGAGAGGTCTGATCAGAATCCAAAGAACCAGGACATAAAAGGACAGAAGGCTGGGGTGGCAGGCTGAAGGATAGGCAAAGCGTAGTTAGCCCTGGGAAAGGGCCTAGGAACCAGGAGTCAGGGAGGACCAGAAAGCAGCCTTTGGGGGAAGCAAGTTTGGTAACAGGAGTTGAAACAGGTGTCGTCCTCCCTGAAAACCCAAGAGGTTGGGAATATCCCTAGACCCATCTAAGAGATGAGCAAACTAAGGAACCATGAGTTTAGGTAATTGCTGGTTTGAAACCTTTTCGGGAGATTCCTGGGTATAATCTGAAACTGGGTCCCATATATGGAGGGCAGGGAGAGATCAAGGAAAGATGCAGGCCACTCCAGATCGGGAGGTAGCAGGTTTAATAAACAATGGAGCTTATATATGAAGCTTATCTTGGGTAGCTGCAAGATGAGTCGATCTCTACATCTGCCCACCAGAATCCTAAGAGTTTATCTAGAAGCCGTAACTGGGTTCAATCACGACTACCATCCAGATGGTCACAACACCACGCTGTATCTCGGGGTTACATCCTTTGGCAGCTTCTGGGAGCAGGGAAGGTAAGCAGAATGCACAGTCCAAGGACAGGGGAGGAGGTGAGGAATCTCCCATCGCTTGGGTCCAGCTCACGAGTGAACTGGAAGTCCTGCCCTCGTTGCCCTCCTCCAATAGTAATTGGACCAATACCCCATGATCATTGTTGGAGACAATCATAATGAAATAAAATACACTAAAAACAAAGGTGATGAATACTCAAAGCTCATCACATCTTAATTCCTTTCCAGTTATCAAGTCAATCAGAGAAGGACAATCATTATATGTTCTCATTAATTTGGGTAATATACATAATAGTGAAAGGGAATATAAGGGAAGGGAGAAGAAATGTGTGGGAAATATCAGAAAGGGAGACAGAACATAGAGACTTCTAACTCTGGGAAACGAACTAGGGTTGGTGGAAGGGGAGGATGGTGGGGGGTGGGGGTGAATGGGTGACGGGCACTGAGGGGGGCACTTGAGGGGATGAGCACTGGGTGTTATTCTGTATGTTGGCAAAGTGAACACCAATAAAAAATAAATTTATTATTAAAAAAAAATTAAAAAAATTTCCAGTTATCTATTCTTTTCAGGTTACTTACGTATATAACATACGAATGGTGGAAATATTAAATGCAATGGACTGAGGAGTAGTGATGCAGCAGAAGCTGTGAACAAAGCAGAAGATAGAGGAGAAAGAAAATACATATGGGCTAGAGGGAAAAATGTCTGATTAGGCAGAAAGTTGAGCGGAAATAGAAGAAGGTTCAATATATGAAATTAAAAAAAAATTGTCATGAAGGTCCCTTGAGAGTTGTCAGGGCTTTGAACCAGGGCACAGAGGCAGGAGTAGTGCCATCAGGGTGAGGGCAGCCCCTTCTCTGAGACAGGCAGGTAGGATGACAGGTGGCTTGGGATGGGGGAGGGAAGCTTGTAGCTAAGAGCCCATGATCAACTGACTGAAGTTCCAAAGTTCCCAAAGAGGAAACATTCATAAATCATATGTTTATTTTTTTAAAGATTCTATTTATTTAAATGAGAGAGAGAGAGACAGAGAGAGAGAGAGAGAGAGGCAGAGGGAGAAGCAGGCTCCATGCAAAGTGGCCGATGTGGGACTCGAATCTGGGACTCTGGGATCACGCCCTGGGACGAAGGCATGCTCTAAACTGCTGAGCCACCCAGGGATCCCCAAATCACACATTTAAAGATTAAACGATGATGCTGTAAGAAATTGCATTATAGGGGCACCTGGGTGACTCAGTCAATTGAGTGAGTCTTGATTATGGCTCAGGTCACGATTCTGGGGTTGTGGGATCAAGCCCTGTGTGAGGCAGCAGTGCTGGGTGTGGAACCTGTTGGGATTCTCTCTCTCTCTTTCCCTCTGCCCCTACTCCCACTCATGTTCTCACATTCTCTCTCCTCTCTCTCTCTTTCAAATAAGTAAATAAATCTTAAAAGGAAAAAGAAAGAAATTGTATTCCTAAATCCTTGAGAAGCAACCCAGAACGGCAATGGTTTACCAGCCCCACATCTGCAAAACGTCATTGTAGGGGCCGTGTGACAGTATTTCCAAATTGGACACGGCCACCACAACCTCGTCTTGCAGAGAGAGTGCAGCAGAATCAGAGAGAACTTCATCATTGCTTGGGGGCAAGTGTTAAGATGAAGGAGAGACTCTGCACTGCCCCGTAAAAGCCACTTTCCTCCTCTTCCATATCTCGAGCCTTCCCTTTCAGCTTCCTGAAGTTAAATGTCGCCATGACTAAGCTCTGGTCAAGGAGACTGGTGTCATGAAAGTGTCTCAGGAAAACGTGCAGCAGCCTTCCTGGAAGAGCCTGTGGCCTGTGCCCTTTAACCTGCTTCTTCAGTTGCTCCTCACTCCTCTTGGCTGGGACGCTTACAGGATGGCTGGAGCTGGAACAGCAGCTGGGACCATGAGGGAACCTTGGGAACCCTGCCGATGTACAGTGGAGGAAAGGAGCCAGGCAGCCGGGGGGCTCAGGCGTTTAGGGCCACCTTCAGGTCAGGTTGTGATCCCTTGGAGCCGGGATCAAGTCCCACGTCGGGCTCCTGCATGGAGCCTGCTTCTCCCTCTGCCTGTGTCTCTGCCTCTCCCTCTCCCTCTGTTTCTCTCTCTCTCTCTCTGTGTGTGTCTCATGAATAGATGGATGAAATCTTAAAGAGAAAACAAAGGCAAGAAGTCAGAAGGACTCAGGATTCCAAAGCACTCGGTGGCAGAACAGAACCAGCAAGCCTGCCCTGAGCTACTACCTGTGGCTACCACCTGAGAGAGAAATTCCTCTCCTGGTCTGTGAGCCACTGTCTGTGGCTCCCGCTAATCACCGCTATACCCCTTCTTAGTGGACACAGAAAACATCTATCCTAGGTGCCACCTGCATCTGCACATGCAAGGAGCCCTCGTGGTGAGGATACTTGCCCAGCCGTGTTCCTGGGAGCAACAGCACCTGCGCAGCACCCCCAAGGCCCTGGGGCAAAGGCTTGGCCAGCACAGGCTAGCGCACACAGAAGTCTCCGTGCCCCTGGCAGCGACCCTTTGGTGGGGGTGGGCTAGTCCGAATTAAAGGAGCTAAGGGCCGAAAGAGGACTGGCAGGCACTGGCGGAGCACCTCCAGAGTGGGCTCGGCATCTCCTTGAGGACCCGAGGCTGCGCAGAAGGGTAAGGTGTCCCCTGTTTGCCCCAGAGTGTCCCTAAAGGATGATCCCCCTCCTCTCTCCAGCACTTCGGGAACAAACCTATCAGGGAGGTCACAAGCTAGCCCCACCCCCACGTCCACACCCTGTCCACTTTGCACACACATCCATTCCTGCATTCCTGTGCTCTTCCCTGCTCTTTGTAACCATCCCATCAGGTGGATCCTTAAGCAGGAAGGAGGGGCCAAATGTGGCTGGGGTAGGGGGTGGAGGTCTTGATCAAATCTCAAGCCTTGGGGAGTGGGGGGACCACCATGGTGCATCCAGAATCCTCCTGGAGGAAGCCCAAGGCTGCTTTTTCTAGACTATATCTCTCCCTTTCTGGAAGGACATGAAGTTGCATATTCTGGGGTCAGATGTCATAGGTCTGAAATCTTTCCTCTGCTCCATTGTCCACCCGTGGTTCTGACCAGTAAGTAACATGTGCCTCACTTGCAGCCCAGTTGGAAGCAGGATGTCAGGCCCAGCTCAGCCCCTGGAAGCAAGACTCTGCACAGCGGCAAGGTTCCCTGGGGACTCCAGGGTTCCTAACCACACACTTCCGGTGGCTTGGTGATGCTTTGGGTCTCTGCCTTCTGTAGCTTGTGATGTGCTGAATATAGGGGCCTTGCGTCTTCTATGGTCAGGAGTCATCAGGCAGGAATCTTGAGTGGAGACTTTGTAGAAAGTCCCATTACTGAGCCAGTGCTACAAGCCAGAGTTTCTCCGTCCCTTCTGAGCACGATTCCCTCCGCTCTTCAGGAGAAACTTTTTCACGACTGAATAACAAATACCAGCTTACAGCCACAAGGGAATGAACCTTTCTATTCCCCCCTCCACCCCATTCCTGAGAGCTCTGTTCTTGGTTTTCTCCTGCTCTCCAGGTGCTTTCTCAGGTGGAGACAGGCAAATAAATAATCTGACTTCTGTACTCTGCACACTCGATGTAGCCTAGTGTAGCAGGTGGGGGACGTGGCATTTTACAAATAGAAACGTCAGAAACAGGAGCGTCAGATTTGAGGATATGAGCTACACAGGCCAGATCCCCTGTCGCTCCCACAGCTGCCAACCTGAGAGGTAGCAGTGACTGTGGGGAGAGCATTGCCGTCGGAAGGGCCAAGACCACTGTCGCTTTTGGGATGTGGGATGCGATCTCGCTGTTGTGAGAGTGGATGTCTCCGAACAGGCCGAGCTCAGTTCAAGCAGGGGTTATTTTTCCTTGGTCTCTGCTGTCATATTCCGTGATTCCTCGCTGCTTTCCTGAGTCAGTTTACCTTGATTTTCTGGACTGGATCTTTTCGCATTTAGATAGCCACTGCCCTTCCTCCGCATCAGGCCACTCCAGGGACAATCCACTTTCTTAGATATTAAGTGCCCGCTGTGTACAGGGAACCAAGAGGCTGCGGCAGGCAAAGTGGCGATTTCTAACAAAGAATGTAGGATTCGAGTCTAGTGGAGTCCAAAGAAAAGCACGCGAACACCTAGGGCAGAGGCACCCCAAAAGAGGTGTGCAGAAGAGGGGTGGAAGGGTGAGATTGGATCTCCGTGGCAGAGCAGAGAAAGGCTCCATGGAAGAGGCAGCCATCGGAGACAGAAGGGGAAGGTCGCTGCAGGTGGAAAAAATGTCCAAGCAAAATGTAAGTGCAAAGGGCCGTCTTATTTGGAAGTGGTGATGGGGCCCTCTGTGGCCAGGACCTAGGTGCATGGGATAGAGCATGGCGAAAGGATCACCGGAGTGCCATCCTGGAGGGGGCCGGATGGGTTATGCAAAAGAAGGAAGATGTTCAACTGTGGCAGAAACATTGAGCCAGCGGGGGCCGAGTGTTGTCAGTGCTTCTAAAGTTTGAGAGCGCTCAAGCTGTCATTCCAGACTTTGATGTGGCATCTCCCAATTTTAAATGCTGGTGATCATCGTGGAAATGATAAGGCATCCAGTCTTTATCTCCCACACTGGCATGCCCCTTCCCTGTTTCCCCACATGGGACTCCCTCTGCGTTTCCTTGCCCTCTGTGTCCTGGGGCCAAGCGGTCCCTGGCAGAGGTGGCATTTGTGGGTAACAGGTGGTAGATGGGAAGGAGTGGATGGAAGAACACCTGGGTGGCTCGGGGGTTGAGCATCTGCCTTTGGCTCAGGGCAGGGTCCTGGGGTCCTGGGATCGAGTCCCGCACAGGGCTCCCTGCAGGAAGCCTGCTTCTCCCTCGGCCTGTGTCTCTCCCTCCCTGTGTGCGTGCCTCTCAGGAATACAGAAATAAAATTTTTAAAAAAATATTCCATTTGTATATACCACATTCTATACTCTGTTTTAAAAATATTTTATTTTTATTTGGGAGAGTATATTTCATGAGTAAGAATGGGAGGGGCGGTGGGAGAGCAGGGAGCCCGACATGGGGCTCATCCCGGGACCCTGGGATCATGATCTGAGCTAAAGGCACACGCTTAACGAACTGAGCCAGCCAGGTGATCCTGTACTTTGTTTATCCATTGACCCACTGATGGACACTGAGGTTGTTTCTGTGTCTTGGCTATTGTGTAAAAATGCTTCTACAAACATGGGACGGGTGTGCAGATATCTTGTCAACACAGTGTTTTCATTTCAGAAATGGGCAGGGGCCAAGTGCCTGGGATGAACCTCGCCACTGGGTCCCCAGAGGGCCGGGCCCACTGTGCTCCCCCAGCTTCCTGGCAGAGGAGCCTCCCCCTCCCCAGAGCGGTCTTGCATTTCCTGCACTGACCGCTCATCCCATGCAGGGCCCCGCACATCCTGCTGTAAGTGCCTGTGAGGAGCACCAGGGGGCAGGAGGCACCGGGACAGGAGACCCTGGGGTGTGTCGGCACTGGGTGCCTGTGGGACAGGCTGTGCACCTGGTGACCGCGGCCTCTGCTTCTGCCCTGAACGTGGCTCCTGTCCGGCCCCTTGGAGCTCAAGCGCTCAGACCCCTTGCCCCCCTGCACACAGGCCAGTAGCGCCCCCTGACCGCATTCCTGGGCAGGGCAGACGTTGCTCACTTGTGACCTGGGACAGGAACAGGCCTGGGTAACACATCCTCAGCCAGAGAGCAGGACCTCCCCCCGCCCCACGCCCGGGGATCAGAAGACAAGCGTTGCCTGGTTCCCAATCTCCTCACCTGGGGAAAGCAGGTGCAAGACAGACACTAACGACTGCGGGGTCTGTGGACGCCGATGTGGACTGGGCCTTGCCCTTCTGGGCGTCACCCTGCCTAACGCACAGCAATGCTTGACCTTGCAGGGAGACTATGCCCGTGTCACCCTTGTGACCGTGCACAGGGGCAGCCTCGCGGAGCGTCCCTCGGGGGCAGGGGGAGCGGTACAATGCCCAGTCTAGCTGAGCTCCCTCCAAGGGCAAGGCTGGTGGCTTGGGCCTCAGGGTCCTCCCTGCCTTTAGTAGGAGTCCAGCTGTCTTCCAGGGAGGACATCGTGCCAACGCTCCACGACCCATGATTGCGGGACCATGGGAGTGCCGGGCACCGATGCCACCCGCAGCCTGACACGGACCCCTGCCCATGCGGCCTCATAGCAGCGCCTCAGGGTCACCATTGTTTCTACTTGGATGCCAGGCCCCGGGGCCGTGTGAGGGCAGGACCGAGTGTGTGAGGAGGGAGAGGATCGCACACTCACGGGGCTGGAAGAGTTGTGGCCCCTCGAGGGCCTCCCTGTGTTTCAGGCTTGACCCTGGCAGTCTGGCCCTTGTTTCCTAGCTGACTACTGCCCCACGTCATCCCACAGGCTCATAGCCCTGGGCAGGGCGCACGTCAGCCACCCAGCAGGCCAGCAGGTCAATTCCCCACCCAGGGGGTCTCAGGACCCACACTGCATCCACACAGGGGAGAGACCTGTTGCGCTGATTTTCAAGGGTCTTTGCCCCGAGTGGGTGTGCACCGCCCTTGCCAGGGGGCCAGGCTACGTAATCTGCTCCGGGTGGCTCTCTGTGGATTTTGTTCCCTGAAGGCCTTGCAGGCCGCTTTAGAGGCTGAGAGCGAAAGTGGTGGCCTCCTCATCCCCAGCCCCAGGGCCGAAAGCTCACACCCCGCTCCTTAGCGCACCCCCAGTGACAGGCAACCCATCACTCCTGTCTCCCTGGTCCCCGACCGCACACTGTGCTCACCCACCCAGCCTGTGACCAAGCATTTCCATCTCAGGCACGGACCCTGCTTCGCCTTCCCAACCCTGCAGATTCCTGCTGTGTGGACATGTGCGCTGCTCCTCCCCAGGGGGAGCAAGGGGGGGCTTGCCGGTCCTGCCGCCTGCTGGGCTCCTGCTCGGAGAGCCTTTGCGCTGAGGGTGCTGGGACCCACTGACCCTGCTGGGTTCCAGGGCTACGGCTACCACTGGCCGAGAGCCCGCTGCTGGGCTCGCTTACTGCAGCCGGCTTCCCTGCTCCGATGTCTGGGAGCTCTGCTGCACTCAGGCACCGTCAGTGTTCCTGTGACCCCGGGGGATCCTGAGACCACGCTGTCCCACCTAGGATTCTGCACCCGCTTCACTGTCTGAGCACCGGGCACGCAGGGCCGTCCCTCCCCGGAGCGGACTTCTAAAGGTCCGGATTCTGCGCTCTCTGCTGCTCCATCACTTTCTGGTGGAGGCTGCTGGAGCTCGCCCCCTTTTTGCTCCCCCGTATCTTCCCATGTATCGCCCCCCTTTTGCCCCCCCCATCTTCCCATGTATCGCCTCCATTTCACTTCTCCACACCTCCTGTCTTGCAGAAACTGGATGCTTTTCTCTTTGTAGAGTTGCAGCTATTCTTTTTGTAGATCTCCGGTTCAGTTCTCAGGGGTTCAGAATGATTTAGTAGCTGTCTCGCTGAATTCCGGGGACCAGAGGAACTTAGGTCTCTCAAGTCCTCCACCATTTTGGACTCCCTCCCCCCACCCCTACCCCCCACCACCACCCTGTGGTCTCATTCGACCAAATGGTTGGGGAGAAGTCATCATCTTAGCGAAACTCCTTCAAACTAAAGAAAACTATGGGCATTGTTTTCAACTAAATGTCCCACGCTCGTGCTCCTGGATGTAAATGCTAGAGGAGAAATCCACCTTGAAAGAACGCTCAAGCCAAGCACTCATATAGCAGCAAATATCCTGAATAAGTATATGCATATTCAAATTCGTAGTGAACAAAACGGACGAGAGGCGGTGCCCAGTGAACAGAAATCTGCCTTCACGTTAGAAAAATCTTTCAACCCTATTTATCTACATCAACAAAATCATGGAACTAAAAACATCTGATCACGACTGGGTATAGAAATTTCCTTTGAAAGAAATTCAACACTAGCTAATGGAAAAGGCTTCTATCAGAATACGATGAGGAAGGAATTTCCGTTTTCATTTCTGTGCAACTAAAACCTCACTTTAAAAAAAGGAAGTCTTGGGCAGATACTTGGTCCTGGAGAGCCTGGATCGAGTCCCACATCGGGCTCCCTGCGTGGAGCCTGCTTCTCCTTCTGCCTGTGTCGCTGCCTCTCTGTCTCTCTCCGTGTGTCTCATGAGTAAAGAAATAAAGCCTTAAAAAAAAAAAGAAAGAAAGAAATGAAAGTCTTGAAAAACACACACAGAATAAACAACGTCCGAACAATAAATGAGGAGAAAGCCTTGGAGGACGCTGAAGACCGCTGAGCTGGATGTTGAGTTTGGGTTGGGGATGCAGGGAACATCAGGGATGTGGGGAGGGAATGCAGCCTGCATCAATGCAGATGACAGGATTGATAGGCGGAGCAGTTTCCAACTTCTGCTTCTGCTTCCCAGCATAAATCTGGGGCAAGACCTCAGAGGACACATGACATTAGCCCTGGGGTGCTGAGAGGACACAGGGAAAGACAGGATGATTGAGGCATTGGACTCTAGAGTCTATGCAAATAACCACCTGAAATCATCTTAGTGGCAAGGAATGCCCCTTAAAAAAATCACTTAAGTAGAATATACAGAATCTACCAGAAATAGAGTAGGGAGCATCAAAGCAATTCACACAGGAAGAAAAGGTATTTTTGATAAAGTATATATATAGTCTACACGTACATGAATACACATACAGATGCATGTATCCGGTGAGCATACACGCACCTGCATGTGCCGCTGTCCGTATTACGTGATATGTACGTACATTTGCATACCAGCACACATAGTCTGCACACCTTGTACATACGCGTGCACAGGACACCCACTAGGTACCGAGGGGCGCTGTGTTTGTCCCGATGACGCAGCACGTGAGGGGGAAACTCCCTGCAGTGGGCCCCGCAATGCTGGACACCCCTAGACACCCTTGCGGCTGCTCGGCCGCCCCCGGGAAAGTAAACCCTTCACAGGACGGTTCTAAAGTCTGGCTGCTGGCCAAGGGACCCCACGGGAAGGGGCGCTTCCTCCCGGCCCCTGCCCCGGGGCTATGGGCGCCGCGGCCGCACAGCAGGCCTGTGTCCTGATGAGGGCCTCCTGGGTGAGGACTGAGAGCCCACCTGTCCCCGGACGCTGGGGGCCGCCGAACCCTGCGGTGCCCCTGCCAGCAGCCCTGGGCCGCCCCGGGACCCGCGGAGCCGGTGGGGCCCGAGCCGCAGCAACCATCCGTCAGGCGCTCAGGGACGTCGGGGCCTGAGAGGCTCGGCGTAAGGGGCGCGGACTGAGGTCTGCAGAGAGCCGGGGCCCCAGCCCGCCCGAGGCCAGGGAGGAGGACCCGCGAGAGGACCAGGGAGCCCTCCCGCCGCTGTCCTCCGACCACCGCCACGCGGAGCCCACCTGCAGCGGACGTGCCGTCAGCCCTTAGGGACCCTGGCACGGGGTCCGGATGTGACGTGGGCCGACTTCCGCCTCGGAGTTGAGAGAGAGCGGGGGGCCTCGTGTGAGGGGGGCGCAGTGGGGTCCCCTGGAAGGAGGCCAGGCCCGGGCCGGCGGCAGCCAGGCGAGCAGGTAGCCCCGGGAGGGGGCTCGGAGGGCGGGGGAGGGGCCCCGGAGGGCGGCGGGGGGTGGGGGGGCCTGTCGGGAACCCCAACAGACAACCGGGGGAGGCGGGGCCGCGGCCTGGAGCTGAGCCCTGGATGCCGGGGCCTGGGGCAGTGCCCTCGGGTCCCCGGAGGCAGGACGGGCCCGGGCCCTCCCCGGAGCGGGGTGAGGACCTGACGGAGAACGGCGGGGGTCCCCCACCCCACCTTCATGCCTCAACCCACGGCCCGCCCTCCCCGAGAGACAGAGGCACTGGGCCCCCACCTCGGGGCTGGGGGGGCGGCCCTGGGGAGGCCGGACACACGCGGCCACCCGAGAAATGCGCCTCGGGGGGTGGGGGTGGGGACCGGAGCCCACGGAGCTCAGGAGCCAGGTCCGAAGGGAGGTTTGCCGGGGCCTGAGGGGGGAGGGGCACAGGGGGTGCCTGTGGGGGCGGGGGCCCTGGAGCCCAGGACAGAGGGGACCTGGCAGGAGGTCGCCAGGGATGGGAGGCCTGGGAGGCCCCCTGGGCAGGCTGGGGACCTGCCTTCGGGCGGGCGGCCGGGGGGCCAGACTTCCACATCCGGGTCTCCAGAGAGACTGGGGGCCCTTGGCGGCAGGAGCACCGCCTCCCTGAGGGCGCAGACGGTGGACCCCCGCCCACCCTACATTGGAGGGGTGAGTGGCCCCCAAGCCAGCCCCCAGGCCCAGGAGGGGATGGCCCCGAAATCTGGGTGCCCCTCCCTGGCAGCCCTGAGAAGAGAACCCGGGGTGTGGCCCGTCCCGCGGAGCCCCTCCTCCTCTCCAGATCCCTGGGATCCGGGCGGGAGGGCCTGGGCCTGAGGGTCTGCGCTCAGGTCAGCAGAGGAGGCAGGTGCCCTGCCCTGGCCCCGGTCCCGGCCCTGGCGGGGCTCGAGGTGAGAAATGAGCGGGTGCCTTCCTCAGCAGGATCTCTGGGGACCAGGCCGCCCCGGCCGCTTGTGTGGGCCATGGGGAGAGGCGGGACGGGTGGGCCGACTGATTTCTCTGGACTTTGGCTGGTTGCGGGGTCTGGGTAGGGGCCCTTGCAAGGAAGGTGCAAAGAGGGTGGCCTCAGGGCCAGCCGGAGAGTCTTCCCACGCCTTGCGTGGGGTCCAGGTGAAGAGCGAGAGGCGCCCCATCCTGGCCCAGAGGGAAGCCGGAGCTGGGCCATCCCTCCCCTGGTGCGTGATCCGTGATCCGTGATCCCTTATTTGACGGCACAGGAGGAAGCCCCAGAGACCTTTGGCAGGCCTGCCCAGAGCCGGTCCCCTGGCTTCCTCATGGGGAGGGTCGGGGCAGCCTGGTTTTGTGGGGACACTTTGGCCTCAGGACCGCAGACAGAGGCCTGGGTCCCAGGCACTGCCAAGGGCACTGGCAGGCCAAGGAGGGGACTTGGACTGTCGGGGACCTCCCAGAGTGCGAGCCAACCTTCCTGTGTGCACTGGGGGCCCAGGGCTGGGCTGGCAGTCTGCACCCTGAGGTGCCCCCTGCTTCCCTCCTGCAGGGGCTCCAAGAACTGGCAGCGCAGCAGAGGCCTTGGTCGCCGGCACGAGGCCCTCAGGTCACAGCGTGAAGGAGGCATAGCAGGTCTGTGTCGCTGGACCTGGTGAGGTCCACGTTGTCTCTGAGCCTGGTGCCAGGGGCTCAAGTCGCCCAGCCCAACACACAGGGGCCTCCTGTGTAGCCAATCCTGATGCGGCCCGCTCTCTGCCCTGGCACGGGGCCTCTCTTGGCCCAACTGCACCCCGACCGGCCATCCCACCGCTGTCTTCAGCTTTAGCTCCACGCCCACGCCATGCCCCTGAGTCACACGAGTCAGCTCTGGAAGCTGGAAGAAGACCCGGGAGAAGCCCAGGGCCTGGTCAATGCCCAGCTGCCAGAGGCTGAGGATGAAGACGAAGTTTCGTCTCCCCCCTACCTGTGTTCCTCTTCCTCCTCCTCCCCCTCCTCCTCCTCTTGCTCCTCCCCTTCCTTGTCCAGCTCTGGCCTGTTCTTTGTGACCCCAGAGGAGGGGTCTGACACTGCCTGGAGTCCTCCCCAGAGCCCTCAGAGTGCAGGGCCCTCCCCCTGTGGCAGGGCACCTAGTGGCTGGAGCCAGGTGGAGTTTGCTGGCCCCAGTGGCCCAGAGGAGGAGATCTGGAACCCCTGGGAGGTGCCCGAATATGCGCAGCCCTCTGCCCAAGGAGGAGACCCAATGCTCATGAGTGGGGCTGACCTGGTGGGGTTCCTGCTCCGCAAGTATCTCAACAAGCAGCCCACCAGCCAGGCAGAGGTGCTGGAGGTCCTCAGCCCAGATATGCAGGATGCCTGGCCCGAGATCTGGGGTCAAGCCTGTGAGTGCATGCAGCTGGTCTTTGGCGTGGAAGTGAAGGAAGTGGATCCTATCGCACACTCCTACGCCCTGGTCACCATCCTGGGCCTCAGCTACGATGGGATGCTGAGCGGTGAGCAGGGCCTGCCCACGACCGGCCTCCTGGTGCTGCTCCTGGGGGTGATCCTCCTGGAGGGCGACCGTGCCCCCGAGCAGGAGGTGTGGGAAGCCCTGGGGGTCGTGGGGGTGTTTGCCGGCAGGCAGCACGTCATCTATGGGGAGCCCAGGGAGCTCCTCACCCACGTCTGGGTGCAGGAAGGCTACGTGGAGTACCGGCAGGTGGCGGGCAGCGACCCTGCCCGCTACGAGTTCCTGTGGGGGCCCAGGGCCCACGAGGAAACCAGCAAGCTGCGGGTCATGGAGTATGTGCTATGGGTTAATAGCAGGTGGCCGGTTTCCTCCCTGGCCCCGTTTGATGAGGAAGAGTGGGCCTGAGCCCCAGAGGCGGCCAGGCCCTTTCCAGCCTTTGGTGGGGTCGGCAGCTTCTCCCGCGGGATGGGCACGAAGGGAGGCATCCCTTCTGCTGCTGCTTCCCCGTGGGCGCCTCTGGGTCTACCTGTGTGTGTGTGTGTGTGTGTGTGTGTGTGTGTGTGTGGTTTGTTTGTGTGTTTGTGTTGGAGAAGACAGAGCACTGGGCTTTCTAGGAGTGAGTGCAGGGCCAGGGCGGCCTGGGGGCAGAAAGCAGGGTGAAAAGCCACTCTGGGGGCCTGTTGTCTTCCGCGACCCGGAGATCCAGAGCTTGGTTAACATGAGGAGGCTCTTGCACATCGTTGCTCGGATTCGGGGGATTCATCAGCTTGGGAGGCTACGTGTGTCACTGACATTCCCCCCGCCCGGACCGCCGCAGCCGCCCCCGCATCCCGAACTTCTGTACATCCCCCAGTTCAACAGTTAAGAGTTTCATCCTGTCCTGAAAACCAGCTGGCCAAGTCCACCTCCGTCCCTGTGTGGGCTCCACCCGGATCCTCATCCCAGGCAGGGCACTGGGACAGAAATGGCTTGGGAAGCAGCAAGGACGGAGGGGTCAAAGGACCGGGTCGGATCGTGCAGCCAATAAAAAGGAAAAGTCTTTTGTTCTGGCTTCCTGTGCCTCCTGGCCCGTTCATTCTGCAAGGGCCCAAGGAACCCGGACCGGTGTGCTCCGGCATGGGCCGGGCCGGCGGAAAGGACGAGAAAGGGCCCGCGGGAGGCCAGGGGAGCCCTGCTGGCGGCTCCCTCACGGCCACACAGGGCTGAGCTCTGCTCCCTGCAAGGCCCTGTGTGTGAGCAGTGAGGACACGAGGGACCCGGGGCCACGCCGCCTTCGGGGACTGTGTGTAGAGGCCGCCGGCCCGCAGGGAGGTGGGGAGGGGTGCCCTGAGGCCTGCGCCAGCCCCAAGGGGTGGAAGGGTGAGGGGGGGTCGGCCCCCGGGGAAGGCTCTGCAGGGGCCGAGGCCCTGGGGCCCGGGGTCTCCGTGGGCAGCGCGACTCCTAGTGTGCAGCTGAGGAGCGAGCAGCGGGCGGGGGACAGAGGCCGGCCTCCACTCTGCCTCCAGGTGGGGAAGCGGGGACCTGAGGCTTGGGGGGGTGGGCGAGCGCAGACTGTGTGGCAAGGTGACGGGGGCAGGCCCAGGCCAGCCAGAGTCCTGGGAGGGCCTGCTCCCCCCCAACCCCCCAGCCCGGAGCCCATCTCCGCCGGACCCACCTGCTGGGAGCGCTGGGGACCCTGGCACGGGGTCCGGATGGGACGTGGGCCGACGTCCGCCTCGGAGGCCTGAGAGAGCGGGGGGCCTCGGTGGGGGGTCGGATTGAAGGCCCCGCCGAGCGAAGGCGGGCAGGCCCGGGCTGGCGGCAGCCAGGGGAGCAGGGAGTGCCCGGAGCGGGCCCAGAGGGCGGCTGGAGGGGGCCTGTCGGGAATCCCGAGAATCCTCGCGGGGGAAGGCGGGGCCGCGGCGTGGAGCTGAGGGGGGCCCAGAGGCAGGACAGGCCGGGCCCTCCCCGGAGCGGGGTGAGGACCTGAGGGAGAACTGCAGGGTCCCCCGTCCCACCTTCATGCCTCCACTCCTCCCCGAGAGATGGACGCACTGGGACCCCACCTCGGGGCTGGGGGGCGGCCCTGGGGAGGCCGGACACACGCGGCCACCGGGGAAATGCGCTCGCGGTGTGGGGGTGGGGACCGGAGCCCACGGAGCTCAGGAGCCAGGTCCGAAGGGAGGTTTGCCGGGGCCTGAGGGGGGAGGGGCACAGGGGGTCCCTGTGGGGGCGGGGTGGGAGGGCAGGGACACAGGTGCCCAGGACAGAGGGGACCCGGCGGAGGTCAGGGCCCACGGTGAGCCCGGGAAGGCCGCGCAGGAGCAGGATGGGGCCGGATGGTGGCGGCGGGTGCGGCAGGCCTGGCACATCCGGGTACCCGAGAGCCTGGGGCCTGGTGTGGCGGGAGCAGATGCTGAGGGGGGCGGAGGGAGGGTCCAGGGGCTAAGGGGAGGCGAGGGATGGACCCTGAGGACGACAGAGGGGACCCTGCGGAGGGTCGCCAGGGCTATGAGGCCCCCTGGGATGGGGACTTGCCCTCACGTGGGAGTATGGGTGCTCAGACCTCCACATCCGGGCCTCCCGAGGCACTGGGGGCCCCTGGCGTCAGGAGCAGGGACTAGGACATGTGGGCAGAGGGGAGGGCCCCGGGTACTGCTGGGAATCCCGGTGAGGATGTGGAGGAGGCCCGGGGGACCCCACACCCCAGCCCAGAGTCGGTCCGGGAAGGTCGTGGTGGGGGTGGAACACGTGGTGAGGCCCCTCCCCATCCGGGGTCTCAGAGACCAGGGGCTGGTGTTCAGAGCAGGGCCTCCCTGAGGGGGCAGAGGGTGGGCCCAGGTCCTGCTGGGTTCCTGGCGAGGATGTCCATGGAGGACGGAGGGACCCCGCACCCCAGTCCACAGTCCGTCCCGTGAGGCAGGCGAGTGGAGCCAGGCAGAGGCCCAGTTGCCCAGGGAGCCCCACCAGCAGGGGTGGGGAAGAAGGGCCCAGGGAGTCTGTCCCCGGCCCCCCAACTCAGCCCCCTCTGTGAGCCCTGGGAAGTCCCCGGGCTGGGTCGCGGTCCTGATGGAAAGACGGTCACTCCCTGTCCCCGGTGGGGTCTGGGAGGAGGGGAGGGCCTGGGTGTGAGCGGCCTGGCCTCCGGTCGTCGGCCCGAGGGGCCCGGGGTCAGGTAGGGCTGGAGGCGAGGACCCCCGAGGGACTGAGACCCCCGAGGGAGTGGGTTCCCAGGGAGCCCCCAGCACCGCGGCCCTGCCCCTGCTTCAGCCTCGGGAGCCTGCCTGTGGACGAGTCCCGAGCTGCGTGGATGCTTGTGCGACGGGGCCTCCCACACCTGTGGCCATTGGGCTGGAGCACTGCCTCCAGGGTGTGGGCAGTGGCGGGGTCGGGTGGGGTGAGGGGCAATGGCCCACGTGTGGCTGGCGGCCAAGGCCAGGACCACAGGGGCACTGCAGCCCTAGGGACGCAGCCTAGAACGGGTCCTGGGAGTCCCCGGGGCCCGATGACCACCTGGGGCATGCCCTGGCTTGCCAGCCAAGTCTCCTAGAGCCTGGGGTATTGGAGGAAGGAGCAGGATTGGAGACTGCCCAGGGCCGACCCGGGGCCTGAGGGGATTGAAGGTGAGGACCAGAGGGAGGACTGACGGGCCCTGGGCCCCAGCACATTCACTCCAGGGAGGAAGGAGGCCCCGTGCAAGATGAGCCCATGCTGCCGTCCTGATGTCCACCTCTGAGTGTTAGGGCCTGAGGGCTTGTGCTTCAAAGTAGCAGGACCTCAGGGTTGGTTGGTGAGGGTGTGTGTGGAGGGTGTATGGCCAGCGGGGAGTCAGGGTGAGGACCTTGGGGACGTCCTGGCTGGCCCCACCTGGCCCATGAGCAAAGAAGCCAGTGCAGTGGAGTGGGGCCCTGCCCTGTGCGCAGCCCACGGAGGATGGGAGAGCGCTGGCCCTCAGTGGCATGCTCACTTGTCCCTGGGGCGGGTGGGCGGCAGGAAGGTGGGCTGGCCTAGGGTTGGTATGGTCTTGGTGTGAGGGGCACGTGTCCTCTATAGGGGGTTGAGGCCCGGAGGAAGAGCAGGCCCTGGCAGGATAATGTTTCAGGGAGGGGAGGGCCTGGGCCTGAGGGTGTGGACTCAGGTCAGCAGAGGAGGCGGGTGCCCTGCCCTGGCCCTGGACCAGGCACTGGCGACGGTCGACGTGACATATGAGGGGATGCCTCCCACAGCAGGATCCCTAGGGACCACGTGTGGGCCATGGGGAGAGGCGGGACGGGTGGCCCAACTGATTTCTCTGGACTTTGGCTGGTGGGGGGTCGTGGCAGGGGCCCGTGCAAGGAGGGTGGCCTCAGAGCTAGACGGAGAGTCTTCCCAGGCCTTGCGTGGGGTCCAGGTGAAGACCCAGAGGTGACCCACCCCAGCCCAGATGGAAGCCAGAGCTGGCCCATCCCTTATGCATGATCCAGGAAGAATCCTGGAGACTTTGGCAGGTGTGGCCACGGCTGGGCTCCTGGCTTCCTCCTGTGGAATGTTGGGGACCTGTGATCTTGCAGGGACAGTTTGCCCTAAGATGGACAGGGCCGGGGCAGTCTTTTGAGAGGCTGAGGGGACTCCCCACCTTGAATGCTGGAGACCTCCCAGAGAATGTGCCAGCCCTCCTGTCCACACTGGGGCCCAGGGCTGGGCTGGCAGTCTGCACCCTGAGGACCCTCCTCCTTCCCTGGTGCAGGGACTTCAAGACCTGGCAGTGGAGGCCTCGGTCTGAGGCGGGGGTCCCTCAGGACGCAGAGCTGAGGAGGCACGAGCCAGAGCCACTCGTCGAGGTGAGGTGCACGCTCTCTCTCAGCCTGATGTCAGGGGCTCTCCCAGCCCAACACAGGGGAGCCCTCTGCAGGGGAGCCGGGCAGGGTCCCCTGTCAGCCCTGGCACCTCGGGGTGTCTTGGCCGGGCTGCCCCCTGACAAGCTCTCCCAACTCTGTCTTCAGGTTCAGCCCGAATCTGACACCATGCCCCTAGGGAAGAGCAGCGAGCTTTGGAAGCAGGGAGAAGACCTAGAGGAGGCCCAGGGCCTGGTGGATGCCCAGCTGTCTGGGGCTGAGGAGGAGGAGGAAGGGGAGGAGGAGGCTCCACCTTCCCCTTCTACCCCATCTCCCCCATACCACCTATCTCATCTCTCTCTATCCTCCCCCTCCTCCTCCCCCTCCTCCTCTGCCTCCTCCTCCCCCTCCTCCTCTCTCTCCTCCTCCCCCCCCTCCTCCTCCTCCTTGTCGTCTCCCCTTCCTTGTCCTTCTCTGGAATGGTCTTTGGCCCCCCAGAGGAGGGGTCTCCTACTCCCGCTGCCCTGAGTGCTCCCCAGAGCTCTCAGAGTGCCGACCCCTCCCCCAGTGGTGGGGCAGCTGGTGGCCTTGGCCTGCCCGAGCCTCGTGGCCCCAGCGGCCCAGGGGAGGCACGAGCTGAGGAACCCTTGGTGGAGGGCAGTTTCCACATGAAGACGGCTGCCCTGGTGGAATTCCTGCTCCTCAAGTATCGCAACAAGCAGCCCACCAGCAAGGCAGAGATGCTGGAGAGATTCTTCACCCCAGAATACCAGGACGACTTCCCTGCCATCTTGAGCCAAGCGACCATCTGCTTGCGGCTGGCCTTTGGCCTAGACGTGATTGAAGTGGATCCCAGCGAGCACTCCTATGTCCTCAACCCCATCCTGGGCCTCACCTGGGATGGGATGCTGAGCGGTCAGTGGGGCCTGCCCAAGACCGGCCTCCTGGGGCTGGTCCTGGGGTTGATCCTCCTGCAGGACGGATGTGTCTCCGAGGAAGAGGTGTGGGAGGCTCTGGGGTTCACGGGGGTGGGCGATGGCCAGGAGCACATCGTCTATGGGGAGCCCGGGAACCTCCTCACCAACGTCTGGGTGCAGGAAGGCTACCTGGAGCGCCGGCAGGTGGCGGGCAGCAACCCTGCCCGCAACGAGTTCCTTTGGGGGCCCAGGGCCTACAAGGAAACCAACAAATTGCAGGGCATGGACTTTGTGCTCCAGGTCGGTAGCAAAAACCTGGGGTCCTCCCTGGTCCTGTGAGAACAGATTCTGAGATAAGGAAGAGGGGGCTGCAGCCCCAAGCATGGCCAGGCCCTTTCCAAGCTTTTGTGGGGCCAGTATGAAGGGAGGCCTTAGGGTGCTTCCTCCCGGTATTGTTCTGTTGGGTGTGTAAAGAGAAAAGCCTGGGCGTTCTCAGGGTTAAGGGCCAGGGCAGGTTGGGGGAAAGCAGGGCCAAGAGCCTCTCTGGGGGCCTGGGCTCTGCAATGACCCTGGCATCCGGAGCCTGGTTCCTTTGAGGAAGCTCCCCATGTTTGTTCCTTGGGATAGAAGGTTCCCGCAGCCCAGTGTGAGTGACACGCACCCCTTTGCGATCTTACTTCCCCAGCTCAAGAGTTAGAGTTTTGTCATGTCCTGGATACAAGTTGGGAGACCCGCCCTCCTTGTTTGGGTTCTGGATGAAATCACAGGGCAATGGCGTT
Organism: Nyctereutes procyonoides; assembly: GCF_905146905.1. NCBI lineage: Eukaryota > Metazoa > Chordata > Mammalia > Carnivora > Canidae > Nyctereutes > Nyctereutes procyonoides. The sequence continues at coordinate 149,212 of NW_026575003.1, read as the reverse complement.
GGAATCTGTTGGAAAGGCCAAGGGTGCAGCAGGCAAGTGCTGGAGTGTGGAAATAGGAAAATAAACCTTGTTCACTTTTCATTTCTACCCTTGCCGTGTGCCATTGTTCCAAAGTGTCGTCGATGTGCGCTCCTGCATTCACTTGGTTCTTCAGGAAAGGGAGAGAAGGGTCCTAACGCCAGGGGAGCCCTGCTGGCAGCTCCCTCTCGGCCACACATCGGCTGAGCTCTGCTCCCTACAAGGCTCTGCATGTGAGCAGTAAGGACAAGAGGGGCCCAGGGTCACACCACCTTCGGGGACTGTGTCTAGCGGCCACTGTCCCATTGGAAGGCGGGGAGGCGTGCCCTGAATCCTGCCCCGGCGTCACGGCCATTGAATCCTATGTGGTCTGGGAGGGTCGTGTGCAGACAGCTCGTTCTGCTCAGTTTCTCTTCGGTTCCCCTTGCTCTCCCATCCTGGGATATGTCATGGGAACAGGAAATTCTTAGGGCAGGGGGTGTGGTGGGGAACGTTACAATAAGGCTGGATCTTCTCCCAACCACTAACGGTCCTCATTTGCCAGTGGTCCCGTGTGCCGGTCTCTCCTGAAATGGGACAGTAGCAGACACTGGCAGGTGGCAGTGCATCAGGGGAAAGGGCACATTGTCAACCCGTGGAGATTTTCGAGGTTCCTGCCATGGGAAGTGCAGCAAGGTGCTAGGAGTGAGGAGGGATCCCTCCCCCTGAACCACCACAGCCAGGTGAGTGTGCAAAGTAGTGACAATCAGATGTGATCTTGCCTTGGAAGCACCTGCCCCACAGCTGGTGGGTGCTTGGGGGAATTCTGCAGAGGAGCCTCTGTGCCCCACAGAGAGGGCCTGGTGGGCAGTCCTTCCTGCCACCTGACCCTCGGGTGCCCAAGACCCAGCCATCAATCCCCTCAGGCCATGCACAAGGTTCCTTCGGGAGGCCGGCAGCCCGCTGCCCAGTGGCCAGGGCAGGATCAGGGACGTCCTGCTTCTGGGGCCCAATCGGCAGCCCCCACAGCCCCTGCTGCCCGCCGTGCCCTGTCTCTCCTGACCGTGGCCTCAGCCTGCAGACCTTGGGGCTTGGTCCTGTCTCCCCACTGCCAACCGCTGCCTCCCCAGTGCTGCTGCTCACGGGCACTCATCTTGCTCTGGGGATCCCCTCTCTGCCTACCTGTGCTCCCGGGGGTGCTGACCAGCCTTCGCCGGCGGTGCGTGTCCTAGGGGCCGGTAAATGACACTCCTAGCCTGGTGACCTTGGCGACTTTGCCAGGTGGGTATTGTCAGAGAACTCCTGGGTCATAGCCATCGTTCTGTGAAGCTGGTGCCCTCTTGAAGGCCACTGTGAGGTTGGTTCTCTGAGGCTAAGCAGAGACCGGGTGTGTACCTATCAGCCATCCCCAGAGCCGCTGGGACCCTAGGGTCCCGAAACGGCTACTTTGAGCAGAGGAAAGTGTTGGGTGAATGCAGTGGTGACCGGAATGCTCCCCCACATCCCACAGGTCCCCAGGCTCACATGAGGATTCTGTAAGAGCCGGGCAGGAGGGCCTTTGGGTCCCCAGGAGGCAGGCAGTGCACAAGGTCAGTTACCCCTCGAGAGGGGGAAGGAGGAGCACCCAGCATCCTGAGGCGAGTGGCCTTAGGACAAGTCACAGGAGCAGGCCCTGTGGGACAGTCCCAGCTGGATGCGGGGACCCTGCATGCTGTCCTGGGAGAAAAGTGACTGCTGGGGCCAGGGGTTTGATCCAGGCCACCATGGATTGCTGGCACGGAGCACTCAGGACACCCGAGCACCAGCATGTGGGTCCTCGGGGAGGCATCTCCAGGGTGCCAGGTCCTGTCCCGCAATGTCTATATTCACACACAGCGGCCAGGTGTCTGGCAGTTGTCAGCAGGCCACGGCCGATTATGCACAACGTCCCCTGTCCCCAGCAGGAAGTCCTGACGTTATGTAAATGCCTGGAGATGGTGGCCTGACAGGCTGGCACAAGGCACCTCGGCCATGGTCCTGCTCCTCAGGAGACCTCGTTGTTGAGCCATGGGCAAGCCTGCTCTGAATGCACCATTTGGCTGCTCTCTGACCTGCTCTCTGGCCTCCACCTGCCTGCCCTGTGTGACAAATACCGCTGGCACCTGCCCTGGGGCCTTTCCTGGGCCCGACTTGGGCCTCCCTGCCTGTCTTCAGGCCCGCAGCTGGCCAAGCCAAGCTGGCCCCGCCCCCAGAGAGAGGGGGTGTGCCAAGGGTTCCCGGGACTGTCCCCTGTGGGGATGCAGTGCGTGTCCTTAGACCCCCTGGGTTAGGTATTCACCTGCTGGCCTGCCGGGTGGCTGACGTGCTGCCTGCCCTGGGCAATGAGCCTGTGGGATGACATGGGGCCCCAGTCAGCTGGGCGACAAGGGGCCAGACTCAGCCGGGGCCACACCTGAACCCCAGGGAGGCCCTCGAGGGACCACAGCTCTTCCAGCCCCGTGTGTGTTCGATCCTCTCCTTCCTCACACACTCAGTCATGCCCCCACGTGGCCCCAGGGCCTGGCATCCAGGTAGAAAGGATGGTGACCCCGAGGTGCTACTAAGAGGTCGCGTGGGTGGGGGTCTGTCAGGCTGCTGGTGGCATCAGTGCCCGGGACTCCCACGGTCCCCCAATCGTGGGACGTGGAGCGTCGGCAAGATGTCCCCCCCTCCCCGGAGGATAGCTGGACCCCTGCTGGCGGCAGGGAGGACCCTGAGGCCCACACCTTCGGGTTTGGCCCCTGGAGGGCGCTCACCTGCTGTGGCGGTGGAAGGCTCCCCCTGCCCCGATGGACGTTCCGCTAGCCTGACCGTGTGCAGGGTCACACGGCTCATACGGGTGACATGGGCATAGTCTCCCTGCAAGGTCAAGCATTGCTGTACTTTGGCAGGGTGACACCCAGACGTACAAGGCCCGGTCCACATCGGTGTCCACAGACACCACGGTCGTGAGCGTGTGTCTCGGGCCTGCTTTCTCCGGATGTGGAGATCGGGAACCAGGCAACACTCGTCTTCTGATCCCGGGCCCGGGAGGAGGGAGGTCGTTCTGTCCCTCTGAGGATGTGTTACCCAGGCTCAAGCAATCAGTAATCAATCGTGGCAACACGAGGAAGCCTCCATGAAATCCCAATATTAATGGGGTGTGGGGGCCTTCCAGGAGGGTGAAGACCTCCACATTCCAGGAGAGTGGTGCCACCCAAATCTTTGGGCACAGGTGGCCCTGTGCGCAGGATCCTCCCGGACCTCCCCCACGGGTTGTCTTCACCTGGCCGCTCCTGCCCTCTACTCGAGGGGTAAATGTGTTCCCCTGAGTTCCTTGACCTGTTCTAGCAAATGGTCAGCTCCACGGGGGTAGGGCCGAGAGAACCTCCGGTTTGTAGCCCTCTCAGGCTGAGCCGTGGGGAACCTGGGGACCTGCTCCCTGGGACTGGCATCGACGGTGGGAAGCGCTCTTGTGGGCCTGAGCCCCTGACCCGTGGGGTGTGGTGCTGTCTCCGGGGAGAGAGTGTGGGAAGCGAATCACTAATGGAATCGGGACACCCAGCTGGTGCTGCAGGGAATCGCTTGGTGCGAGGGGTGGGGGAGGGAAAGCCCACAGAAGTGTTAGGTGTCTTTGGGGTGTGGCCAGCGTGTGGGGTTTGTGTTTGTGCTGTTGGGCGTTTATAGCTGGAGAATTCTCGGGGCTGCTTTGACCTCATCCCGTAAGCTTCGACACCACTGCTGGGGTTTTTGTCCATTTCAAAGCATTTGCCAGTTCCTGTTAACCCCCCGGGGTGTCCGCTGGTCATTGTTAGGGACCGAATCGCCGGGCCTCCCAGATTCACGTGTTGCCACCATACGCCCGCACCCCCGAGTGTGTGTGCTGCTGGACTTTGGGCCTTCCACGTGCTGACGGGGTTCAGACGGAGCCAGTGAACGTGAGCTCTAATGTCATATGGCTGGTGTCCTCAGGAAGAGTAGGAGGGGACGTGGGGAAGGCGACAGCACCTGGGGTGTGCACGCAGCGCGGGGTGACCGTGTGCAGAGGCGGCAAGAGCGTGGCCACTGGCGGAAGGAACAGAGAGGTCGCGAGCCTGCCGGCACCGTACCCTTCGACTCCCGGGCTTCAGATCTGGGAGGGGACCCATGACTTTTGTCCTGGCAGCCGGTACCCGCGCACTCGGGCATGTGGGAGTGGCTGCTTGACTTCTAGCTCTTTGAAAACTCGCACGTGGGCTCCCAGGGTCGAGGACCGTGCTCTTTCCACCTCGGACAGGGAACATCCACTGTGTGACGTTGGGGACAGATGGGCACAGCTGTCTTCCGGCCCCGGTGTCTCCTGGCACGGGCGAGGCTTGGGTTCCACTCCTGAGCTCCGGGCCGCTCGGGCTCTGCTGTGTGGGAAGCCGGCCGTGTCCCCGCAGCCCCTCATGTTCCCCGAGGTCTGGAGGCTCCAAGTCCAAGAACCAGGGTTTAGACATTCTGTTTCCGGGGTGGGCAAGCCTCTCGTCCCGGCTCAGAGAAGGCCTTCGTGTCGCTGGGTCCCTCCCGTGGTCCAGCCTCGTGCACAGGTGGGGCGGGGAGGCAGATGTCCACGTGTCCTCCACTTCTCACGGGGACGCTAGTGCTGCTGGATTTGGGCCGATGACCTGCATGGCCTCGGTCACCCTCCCGCCTCCCTAGGGGGCCTCTTGGCACAACCAGTGGTCCCGGGGCATAGGGCTGCACCAGAGCAATTTGGAAGAGGACTCAGCTTGGTCCCTCACACAGGGTGGGGATGCCTCCCGGTTCTATCGGGTTCTATTGGGAGCTTCTGTCCTTCCCGACTTTGGTCTGTGCGAGTTCATTTTGGAGGTCTGCTAGGTTTCCTGGGAGGTCCCCACCCCACTAGCTGTGGGACTGTGACCAGCAGGAGTGGGCAATGCCAACAGGACAGACCCTGAGCTAGTTTAGCTCATCTGGTGGACGTACCATCCTTGGTACCTGAGCTCAACCCACCCCCCAGCCGCTGGACTCAGCCCCCGCTGTCTGTCATACCAAACCCGGGAAAGTCACCTAGTCCCGCCCAAGGCCAGAGACCTAAAAGTGGACTCCGGCCTCCCCATGCCCGTCCACAGGGGGTCCTGGGAGGCCAGGGCTGCCTCTGGCCTAGACTTGGGTCGAACCCTGCTCAGACCCTCCTGATGGAGGTCCGGGGCTCCCACTTCCCTGGCTGTGCCTCCGTGCATCCCGGGTGGCGGAGGTCCCAGAGGTGCCTGGGGGCTCCCAAAGAGTAGCTTGGCTTTTTGGCAGGATCACCCTGGGGAGGAGGAGGTTCCTTTGCCTGGCGCTGGGGTAGCAGAGTGGGTCTGGCCCTCCGGGGACCTGGTGGCGACATCCATCCCAGCAACATGGACCCCCGCCCATTTCTGAGGGCCTGCGCTAGGCCGAACGTGGTGGCCTGGGGCGTGTCCCTGCACCTTGCACCACTCCACTGACCTGCTGGAGCCGGAGGTATGCACAAGACCCTGGAGGAGCCTCTGACATTAACCTGCCAGTCCACGGTGCACACTTCCCCGCAGAGGCCTTCCTCCTGAAGGTTCTCTCCAAACCCCACAGCTGTCGCCCCCACCCCAGGGAGTGCCCAGCGCCTGAGCCCCTGCCGGCATCCGGGCCCACAGACCAAGCCCCTTTGGTGCCGCGGGGCAAGCTCCGTCGTCGATGTTGCTGTAGCGCCGGGAACGGACCAGGTGAGGAACCTCAGCACCTGGCCTTGGACTTCTCTGGGGCTCGAAGCCACCCCCGGCGGCCCGGGGCCGCGAGCTCGGCCACCAGGCCATGGAATGCAAGCTGCCCCCTAGCCAGAGACATGCCACTTTGCCAGAACGTTGGCCTCATGGTGGCCTCACACCCCTGAAGGCCCAGCAGGCCACCGGCTCACGGGAAGCTGCCTTTCTGGAGGACCAAGAATAGGAGACCTGTGGCCCTGCAGTTCCCACAGGCCCAGTGCTGAGCCCCAGTGGGGCGGGCAAATCCATGCTAATCAGGAAGTTTGTAGGAGGAGGCACTAGTGGGCAGAGTGGAGAATTGGGGACAGGGCAGGCTTTTGAGAGTGGCCTGGATCAGGAAGTGGTTTTCCTTTCAGGGAAGGACATGTAAGAATAATTCTTCCCCTGCCAGAGTGTAGAGATGAGGCCCGAAATCGGATTGGTGGGCCCACCCCACGGACCTCTGTCCTCTGTGGGGAGGGAGCCTCTTGGGGGCAGCGCAGGCTCCTTCCCCATCTTGTGTCATAACCCCCTCGTGGGATGGGGCGCTGAGGGCTGTCCCTAACAGTGGGTTGTGACAGCCGCCACGGGGCTTGAGAGGTGAAAAGCCACAGAGGTCCTGCTCTTAATCTCACTGCCACGCCATCCTGGCCTAGAGGATTTTCTGTCTTTGCTCCCTTGTACAACCCCAACTTGGGCCCCATGTTCCCCAGGATGCCAGCTGCACTAGCTGTGTATGAATGACAGATCTCAGGGCTAGCCGGAGAGTCTTCCCAGGCCTTGCATGGGGTCCAGGTGAAGACCCAGAGTCGCTCCATCCCAGCCCAGATGGAAGCCAGAGCTGGCCCATCCCTTATGCATGATCCAGGAAGAATCCTGGAGACTTTGGCAGGTGTGGCCACGGTTGGGCCCCTGGCTTCCTCCTGTGGAGTGTCGGGGCCCTGTGTTCTTGCAGGGATATTTGGCCTGTAAGGACAGGGCCGGGGCAGACCCATGAGACGCCCGGGCGGGTACCTTCCCACCTGAACTGCCAGGTTCCTCCCAGACTACGAGCCAGCCCTCCTGTCCACACTGGGCCCCTGGGCTGGGCAGTCTGCACCCTGAGGACCTTTCTCCTTCCCTCCTGCAGGGACTTCAAGAACTGGCAGCGGAAGCCTTGGTCTGAGGCGGGGGTCCCTCAGGACACAGAACTGAGGAGGCGTGGGCCAGAGCCACTTGTCCAGGTGAGGTGCACACTCTCTCTGTCCCTGGTTTCAGGGGTTTTCCCAGACCAATACAGGGGAGCCCTCTGCAGGGGAGCCGGGCACGGCCCCTGTCAGCCCTGGCACCTCGGGGTGTCTTGGCCGGGCTGCCCCCTGACAAGCTCTCCCAACTCTGTCTTCAGGTTCAGCCCGAATCTGACACCATGCCCCTAGGGAAGAGCAGCGAGCTTTGGAAGCAGGGAGAAGACCTAGAGGAGGCCCAGGGCCTGGTGGATGCCCAGCTGTCTGGGGCTGAGGAGGAGGAGGAAGGGGAGTTGGAGGCTCCACCTCCCCACTCTCCCCCATTTCCCCATATCCCCTTTCTCATCTCTTTTTGTCCCCTCCTCCTCCTTTTTCTCCTCCTCCTCCTCCTCCTCCTCCTCCTCCTCCTCCTCCTCGTCTTGCCCTTCCTTGTCCTTCTCTGGCATGGTCTTTGGCCCCCTTAGAGGAGGGGTCTGCTACTCCTGCGGCCCTGAGTGCTCCCCAGAGCTCTCAGAGTGCCGACTCCTTCTCCAGTGGTGGGGCAGCCGGTGGCGTTGCCTAGCCCCAGCCTCCTGGCCCCAGTGGCCCAGGGGAGGCACGAGATGAGGAGCCCTTGGTGGAGGGCAGTTTCCACATGAAGACGGTGTTGAGCCAAGCGTCCATCTGCTTGCGGCTGGTCTTTGGCCTAGACGTGATTGAAGTGGATCCCAGCGAGCACTCCTACGTCCTCAACCCCATCCCGGGGCTCACCTGGGATGGGATGCTGAGCGATCAGTGGGGTATCCCCAAGACCAGCCTCCTGGGGCTGGTCCTGGGGTTGATCCTCCTGCAGGACGGATGTGTCCTCAAGGAGGAGGTGTGGGAGACTCTGGGGTTCACGGGGGTGGCAATGGCCAAGAGCACATAGTCTATGGGGAGCCCAGGGGCCACTTCACCAACGTGTCGGTGCAGGAAGGCTACCTGGAGCGCCGGCAGGTGGCGGACAGTGACCCTGCCTGCAACGAGTTCCTGGGGGGGCCCAGGGCCTTCGAGGAAACCAACAAGTTTCCACCGTAGCCACATGAGTGTGCAAAGTAGTGACAATGAGATGTGATCCTGCCTTGGAAGCACCGGCCCCACAGCTGGTGGGCACTTGGGGGCATTCTGTAGATGAGCCACTGTGTCCCGCAGAGAGGGCCAGTGGGCAGTCCTTCCTGCCACCTGACCCTTGGGTCCCGGAGACACGGCCATCAAACCCCTCAGGCCCCGCACGAGGTTCCTTTGGGAGGCCGGCAGCCTGCTGCCCAGTGGCCGGGCCAGGATTGCGGGCGTCCTGCTCCTGGGGCCCAGCTGGCAGCCCCCATAGCCCCTGCTGCCCACCCTGCCCTGTCTCTCCTGACCGTGGCCTCAGCCTGTAGATCTTTGGGCTTGGTCCTGTCTCCCCACTGCCAACTGCTCCCTCCCCAGTGCTGCTGCTCACGGGCACTCATCTTGCTGTCGGGGTCCCTAGACGGGGATCCCCTCTCTGCCTAACTGTGCTCCAGGAGTGCTGATCAGGCTGTGCCGGCTGGCGGTGCGTGTCCTAGGGGCCGGTAAATGACACTCCTAGCTGGTGACCCTGGCGACTGTGCCAGGTGGGTATTGTCAGAGAACCCCTGGGTCATAGCCATCGTTCTGTGAAGCTGGTGTCCTCGTGATGGCCACTGCCAGGTTGGCTCTCTGAGGCTGAGGCAGACACGGGGTGTGTACCTATCAGCCATCCCCAGAGCTGCCGGGACCCTAGGGTCCCGAAATGGAACTTTGAGCAGAGGAAAGTGTAGTGGGTGATGGCGGTGGTCACCTGGATGCTCCCCCACACCCCGCAGGCCCCAGGCTCACATGAGGATTTTGTAAGCAGCCGGGCAGGAGGGCCTTTGGGTCCCCTGGAGGCAGGCAGTGCAGAAGGTCGGTTGCCCCACGAGAGGGGGGAGGAGGAGCACCCGCCGTCCTGAGGCTGGTGGCCTTGGCACGAGTCCCAGGAGCAGGCCCAGTGTGACAGTCCTGGGGGGAAGTGACTGCTGGGGCCCGGGGTTTGATCCAGGCCACCATGGACTGCTCACACAGAGCACTCAGGACGCCCGAGCACCAGCATGTGGGTCCTCGGGGAGGCATCTCTGGGGTGCCAGGTCCTGTCCCGCAATGTCTGTATTCACACACAGCGGCCAGGTGTCTGGCAGTTGTCAGCAGGCCAAGGTGGATTATGCATGATGTCCCCTGTTACCAGCAGGAAGTCCTGACGTTATGTAAATGCCCTGAGCTGGTGTCCTGACAGGCTGGCAGAAGGCACCTCAGCCATGGTCCTGCTCCTCAGGAGACCTCATTGCCGAGCGATGGCCAAGCCTGCTCTGAATGCACCCCGTTGGCTGGTCTCTGACCTGCTATCTGGCCTCCACCTGCCTGCCCTGTGTGACAAATACCGCTGGCACCTGCCCTGGGGTCATTCCTGGGCCCGACTTGGGCCTCCCTGCCTGTCTTCAGGCACTGAGTTGGCCAAGCCAAGCTGGCCCCACCCTCAGAGAGAGGGGGTATGCCAAGGGTCCCCGGGACTGTCCCCTGTGGGGATGTAGTTCGGGGCCTGAGACCCCCTGCGTGGTGTATTGATCTGCTGGCCTGTTGGGTGGCTGACGTGTGGCCTGACCAGGGCAATGAGCCTGTAGGATGAATGGGGCACCAGTCAGCCTGGAGACAAGGGGCCAGACTGGGCCAGGGTCAAGCCTGAACCCCAGGGAGGTCCTCGAGGGGCCACAGCTCCTCCAGCCCCATGCGTGTGCGATCCTCTCCCTCCTCCCACACTCAGTCCTGCCCCCACACGGCCCCGGTGCCTGGCAACCAACTAGAACGGATGGTGACCCTGAGGCGCTGCTAAGAGGCCTCGTGGGCGGGGGTCTGTGTCAGGCTGCGGGTGGCATTGGTGCCCAGCCCTCCCACGGTCCCCCAATCATGGGATGTAAGCGTTGGTACGATGTCCTCGCTGGAGGACAAGTGGACTCTTACAGATGGCAGGGAAGACCCTCAGGCCCAAGCCACCAGGCTTCGCCCTTGGAGGGCGCGCAGCTGGACGGGGCGTTGTACCCCTCCCACTGCCCCGATGGATGCTTCGCAAGGCTGACCCTGTGCATGGTCACACGGGTCACACGGTCACAAGGGTGACACGGGAATAGTCTCCCTGTAAGGTCAAGCATTGCTGTGCATTGGGCAGGGTGACACCCGGACGTACAAGGTCCGGTCCACATTGGCATCTACAGACCCCGCAGTCATTAGCGTGCGTCTCGGGCCTGCTTTCCCCGGGTGTGGAGATTGGGAACCAGGCAATGGTTGTCTTCTGATCCCTGGGTCCGGGGAGGAAGGAGGTCCTGCTCTCCCGCTGTGGGTGTGTTACCCAGGCCTGTTCCCCTCCCAGGTCACAAGTGAGCAAACGTGGTCCCTCTTGCCTGGAGCCAGCTAGCGTGACTGTCAGGTCCCTGGATGGGACACGGAGAGTCCAGCGCTGGGCCGGCCTCTAACGTCCCTGGGCTCCCTGTCCTGCTGTGGACGCTCAGCCCAGAGTTCTCAGAGCACGGTGGGGTCCCACCTGGAGGCTGTGGGGACAACGCCTGCTCCAATGCACCCCCAGGGATGCTCTGATGCCCCCTTCCCTGAACGGGCCCCTCCTGAGCATCCGGTTTACTCCAGGCTGCAGGGACGCAGCTAGGCAGCAGGTGGCTCATGGGGTGCTGAGCTGGGTCCTCGAGATGCCCTGGCCGAGAAAAACACCTGCCCAGTACCCGTCAGCAAGGGCAGGACCGGGGGAGACCTCGCTGTGCGTGGCGTCTTTGGACAAGACCTCGGAGTCCTGGGTGGGCCCGTGGGGGCTACTTCCACTGGTGAGGGTGGCAAGGAGCTCTGTGTGGACGCAGCACACAGGGGCACCTGTGTGCCAGGAAGGCCCTTTGGGACCCCCACGTGGAGGCTGCCAATGGACCTGGGCTCTGAGGGAGCCCCTGCTGCAGTCCCACTGAGCCAGAAGCAAGATGAGTTGTCACCTGGCCAGACCTGCAGGGAGGGAGCGGGTCCTGAGGTGTGCGCGAGGCAGAGGAGGCCAGAGTGGCAGCGGGGTCCGGCTTTGAGGCGCCTGGAGGACAGAAGCCTGGAGTCACCCTGCAGATCCTTACGAGTCCTGCCGCCCTGTCCGTGTGTGTGTTGGCTTCGGCTCTTGCTTTTTAAAACGTGTTCATCATCCATTGAGTTCTGTACATTTCCGTGGACTTGATGTCGGAGAGTCTCATTTGCACAGAAAGTGTCCTCGCCTTGCAGAGTCTCCGGACCCTGCCGCCCCTGTTCCCCTGGTACTAGCATCGCAGATCTTGGGTCAGGGAGTTACGACTCGAGAGCTCTCTTCCTTGGGATAGTATGAGCTCAAGGTCACCAGGTCCTCAGATTGCCTCCGTTTTCTGCTTGCTGCGCGTGTTTCCATTCCAGCATCCCATCCAGGGTGCCCCACCCCAGCGGGTGGTCCGGCGTCTCCCTAGCCCTCCCCTTGGCTGCGGGAGTCTCTTGGATGCTGGTGTTGATGAGCTTGCCATTTCTGAGAAGTCTGGTCGCAGGCGCGGTAGGATGTCTGTCACCTGGGGTTGGAGAGATTTCTCCAGGCTTAGAGGGAGGCTGCAGCTTCCCGAGAGGAAGAGCACAGAGGAAAAGTGCATTCGTAGCACGCCGTCGGGAGGGTGAGGACAGATTAGGAGGAGGGTTTGCCTCTGTCCATGAAGACCTTGACCTTGTGGGGGAGGCAGAGGCGGTCAGGTGTCCCCAGTGCAAAGTGACTCTTGGACGTGCCTGTTCCACATTGTCCTGTGTGGCAGGAGGTCACCGCACAGCTCACCTCTGGGGTGAAGGAAGGTGCTTCCCTTCGTTGAGGGCAGGTATCTACCCCGGTTCTCCGGAGTGTTCCCGTAGGGCAAATTTCTCTACTCCCATACATTTGTTCCTTTCCCATCCATCTCGTACTTCTCTCACTAGGGACCCAGGATGTTTCTTTGAGTTGTAGGTTACATTCCTAAATGACTTTATTTGGTCGGTCAGCTGCTCCCACGTCACTCTTTGGAGGGTGTCTCAGTTTCCCTTTGATGAACAATGCAGTTGGATTGGAGTTTTGTTTTGTTTATTGGTTTTTGGTTTCTTTGTAACCAGGTCCCTACTTGGAGGCACCACAAGATGCTCCAGATGCTCCGGGCTCCTTGGGAAATTAGAATATAAGATTTCTAGATTTCTAGATTTCTAGATCTCTGTGTCTATATTATGTCTGACTCTCTCTCCATCTCTGTCTTTTTCTCCATTGCACAGGTGTCTGCTCCCGCTTCCTGACACAGGCTCCTCAAGCCCTTGTCCACGGGGGTGCTAGGAGTCTCTTTTGCCCTACCATGTAATCCTTGCCCTTGTCAGCTCCCAAGCTATAGGAGCATGAGGGGGACCTTTTGTCCTAACCAGGGGCCCCGAGGGGTGCTCCGGGTGACCCCGGATGGGGATTGCTCGCCAGAGAGACTAACCATGATTAGATGGTTGAAACGTTTAGCCCCATCCCCCCATTCTCCAGAGCATGAGAGGCCCTGGAAGCAATCAATAATCAGTCATGACAGCACGAGGAAGCCTCCATGAAATCCCAATATTAATGGGGTTTGGGGGCTTCCAGGCTTCCTCTACATTCCAGGAGAGTGCTGCCACCCAAGTCCTCAGGCACAGGTGGGCCTGTGCTCGGGATCCTCCCAGACCTCCCCTCAGTATTGTCTTCACCTGGCCGCTCCTGCCCTCTACTAGAAGAGTAAACATGTTCCTCTGAGTTCCTTGACCTGTTCTAGCAAATGGTCAGCTCCATGGTGGGAGGGCCGAGGGAACCTCTGATTTGTAGCCCTCTCAGGCAGAGCCGTGGGGAACCTGAGGACCTGCTCCCTGGGACTGGCATCGATGGTGGGATGCGGTCTTGTGGGCCTGAGCCCCTGACCCGTGGGGCGTGGTGCTGTCTCTGGGTAGAGAGTGTGGGAAGCGAACCAATAATGGAACCGGGACACCCAGCTGGTGTTGCAGAGAATCGCTTGGTGCGAGGGGTGGGGGAGGGAAAGCCCACAGAAGTGTTAGATGTGTTTGGGGTGTGGCCGGAGTGTGGGAATAGAGGACAAGCTCATGGGGGGAACCGTGATGGTCTGTTAGTCGCTCATGTTTCGTATCTCCTGCCCCAGTCCGGAATCATCCTGACGTCTGAGGGTCCTGCTTCCTGTCCTCCATGAATGGTTTAGAAGCCAAGATGTGCCTGCTGGGTGCACTCCTGGCGACTGGGGTGTTACTACTTCTTGGCCGTGTCTGCTGACAGAGCGGGGAAACCTATACACGGACCTCAGCCCTGTGTGTGTCCCCACACATTTCCTGCGCTTTGATCTAGTGTTTCTACAGGAAGCTTCCCATGGCCTCTTGCTGACCACCCCCACTCACATCCAGTTCCAGCTGGATCCTTGTAGGCTCCTGCCCTGGTTGATAAGTAAACACACCTTTCAACAGTGAGAAACCCGGCTCCCCCCAGTGGCCACCATTTGCATACTTGTCCATTCGGGTGTTTTTGTACGGCAGCATCAGTGGTGTTCACCTGTGTTCACCATCTCGGGGAGCAGCTCCATGGACTGCAACACTGTGCTTATGTCATCCCCTGGGGCTTTATTCCCACAGAGTCCCCTGCCTCCAATCTCCTTAGCTCAGCACACCACTCCCTGGCCCCTCCCGTGACGGTGAGTGACAGTTTTGTAATACTTCTGCCAGGGTTGGGTTCCTGGACAGGCTGCGTGCCTCCCTGGGATTGCACCGATGGTCGCCGTAATTGCGCATGTGCACCGCGTGTACCTGAAGGTACCCTCTCATGTGTACGCTCTCTGGGTTTAGAGAAGCGCGTGACACCGTAGAGCCACAGGGACAGGGTGGCACCGAATGGTTTCAGTGTCCTAATATATCCCCGGTCTTCCGCCATCGGGTCCTTCTTCCCTTAGCCCAAACCCACGGTACTAGCCCATCTTTTCAACCCATTCTGTCATTCAGCCTTTTCTAGATGCCACACACTGGGACCCACAGGGTGCGGGACATTTAAGACTGTTTGGGAGTAATTCGAATGCTCTTTCTCTCTCGGTGAGTCTAGCTAAAGGTGGTTCTCGTCTCTTGATCTTTTCAGAGAACAAACATTTGTTCACCTCAATCTTCTCTGTATTTCCTTTGTCTTTGTAAGGCCTTTACATGCAGGGATTCTCCCACCCAGGGTGGGGCTGCAATGTCAGAGCTGCGCTCCCCTGACGGAGCCAGCCGGGCGCCCTGTTGTCTCTGTTCTGTTTCACCTCTGTGCACTCTGTTCTCTCTCACTGCCTTCCGTGTGCCTGCTTAGGGTTCGCTTTGCTCCCTGGCCAGCTTCCCGGTGTTGAGGGCTAGGTGTGTGGGGTTTGTGTTTGTGTTGTTGGGCCTTTATAGCTGGAGAATTCTCCGGGCTGCTTTGGCCTCATCCGATAAGCTTCAAATCGCCTGCTATGGTTTTGTGTTCATTTCAAAGCATTTGACATTTTCCTGTTGACTCCCGGGGTGTCCGCTGGTCATTGTTAGGGACTGAATCGCTGTGCCTCCCAGATTCACATGTTACCACCATACGCCCGCACCTCCGAGTGTGTGTGCTGCTGGACTTTGGACCTTCCACGTGCTGACTGGGTTCAGAGGCAGGCAGTCAACGTGAGCTCTAATGCCATATGGCTGGTGTCCTCAGGAAGAGTAGGTGGGGACGTGGGGAAGGCGACAGCACCTGGGGCGTGCATGCACACATGCGGGAGGACCGTGTGCAGAGGCGGCAAGAGCGTGGCCACCTGCGGAAGGAACCGAGAGGTCAGGAGCCTGCTGGCACCGTACCCTTCGACTCCCGGGCTTCAGATCTGGGAGAGAACCCATGACTTGTCCTGGCAGCCGGGACACACGCGCTCAAGCATGTGGGAGTGGCTGCTTGACTTCTAGCTCTTTGAAAACTCACAGGAGGGCTCCCAGGGTCGAGGACCGTGCTCCTTCCACCTCGGCCAGGGAACATCCGCTGTGTGACGTCGGGGACAGATGGGCACAGTTGTTTTCCGGCCCCAGGGTCTCCTGGTGCTGGGTGAGGCATGGGTTCCCCTCCTGGTCTCTGGGCCACTCGGGCTCTGCTGTGTGGGAAGCCGGCCTTGTCCCCACAGTCCCTCATGTTCTCGCAGGTCTGGAGGCTCCAAGTCCAAGAACCAGGCATTGGACATCCCGGTTTTGGGGTGGGCAAGGCTCTCATCCCGGCTCAGAGAAAGCCATCGTGTCGCTGGGTCTCTCCCGGTGCCTTGCCTCTGTGCGCAGGTGGGGCGGGGAGGCAGATGTCCACGTGTCCTCCGCTTCTCCTGGAGATGCTAGCGCTGCAGGATTAGGGCTGATGACCCGCATGGCCTCGGTCAACCTCCCCTCTTCCAAGGGGCCTTCACAGTACATCCAGTGGCGCCGGGGCTTAGGGCTGCACCAGAGCAATTTGGAAGAGGACTGAGCTGGGTCCCTCACACAGGGTGGGGTTGCCTCCTGGTTCTATTGGATTCTATTGGGAGCTTCTCTCCTTCCTGACTTTGGTCTGTGCGAGTACATTTTGGGGCTCTGCTAGGTTTCCCGGGAAGGCTCCAACCCCACTAGCTGTGGGACTGTGACCAGCAGGAGTGGGCAATGCCACCAGGACAGACCCGGGGCTAGTCTGGCTCGTCTGGTGGACGTACCATCCTTGGTACCTGAGCTCAACCTTAGCCCCACCCCCGCTGGGCTTGGACCCTGCTGTCGTGTCAAAACTGGGAAAGTCACCTAGTCCCGCCCAGGGCCAGAGACCTAAAAGTGGACTCCGGCCTCCCCGTGCCCATCCACAGGGGGTCCTGGGAGGCCAGGGCTGCCTCTGGCCTAGACTTGGGTCGAACCCCGCGAGGACCCTCCTGATGGAGGTCCGGGGCTCCCACTTCCCTCGCTGTGCCCCCGTGCAGCGGAGGTCACAGAGGAGCCTGGGGCTCCTGAAGAGCAGCTTGGCCTTTTTGCCAGGACCACCCTGGGGAGGAGGAGGCTCCTTTGCCCGGAGGCTTGGAAGCTGAAGCACAGTGGGCACGGCCCTTCCGGGGACCTGGCAGTGAGGTCCATCCCAGCAACATGGCCCCCCGATCATTTCTGAGGACCTGTGATGGGCCGAAGGTGGTTGCCTGGGGTACATCCCTGCACCTGTCACCACGCCACTGACCTCCTTGAGCCGGAGGTATGGACGAGACGCTGGCGGGGCCTGACACTTACCTGCTGGTGCACACTTCCCCGCAGAGGCCTTCCTCCTGAAGGTTCTCTCCAAACCCCGCGGCTGTCCCCCCCACCCCAGCGAGAGCCCGAGCCCCAGCCGGCGTCGATCCCCACAGGCCAAGCCCCTTTAGTGCTCCAGCCTGCCGGGGCTGTGGTCGACCTCCGCCGTTGATGTAGCTGAAGCACCGGGAATGGACCAAGTGAGGAACCTCAGCATCTGGCCTCGGATTTCTCTGGTGCCTGCAGCCACCATTGGCGGTCAGGGCCGCGAGCTTGGCCACCAGGCCAGGGAATGCAAGCTGCCCCCTAGCCGGAGACATGCCACTTTGCCCGAGCGTCGTCCACATGGTGGCCTCACACCCCTGAAGGTCCAGCAGGCCACCGGCTCACGGGAAGGCCAACCACCTTTCTGGAGGACCAAGAATAGGAGACCCATGGGTCTGCGGCTCCCACAGGCCCAGTGCTGAGGCCCAGCGGGGCGGGCAAATCCATGCTAATCGGGAAGTTTGGAGGAGGAAGCACTAGTAGGCAGACTGGAGAACTAGGGACAGGGTGGGCAGGGGCAGCTGGCTCTGCCGTGTAGCTCTGGCCAGGGTCCCCTGGCATCACCCCCTTCTCTCTCAGCCGGGTAGGGGGACGAGTTGAGGCAAAGCAACACCAACCAAGCTCTGTGCAGACGCTTGGGAGGGTTCTGGAGAAAACTCCTTGCACCTCCCCGCCCGTGGGCTTTATCTGAATCTCCAGCCCCAGGTGTCTGGCTTTTGAGAGTGGCCTGGATCAGGAAGTGGTTTTCCTTTCAGGGAAGGACATGTAAGAATAATTCTTCCCCTGCCAGAGTGTAGAGATGAGGCCCGAAATCGGATTGGTGGGCCCACCCCACGGACCTCTGTCCTCTGTGGGGAGGGAGCCTCACGGGGGCAGCAGCGCAGGCTCCTTCCCCATCTTGTGTCATAACCCCCTCGTGGGATGGGGCGCTGAGGGCTGTCCCTAGCAGTGGGTTGTGACGACCGCCACGGGGCTTGAGGGGGGAAGAGCCACAGAGCTCCTGCTCCTAAGCTCACTGCCACGCCATCCTGGCCTAGAGGATTTTCTGTCTTTGCTCCCTTGCACAACCCCAACTTGGGCCCCACGTTCCCCAGGATGCCAGCTGCACTAGCTGTGTGCGAATGACGGATCTCGTGCTGTCTCTTTTGGTGTAATAGAGATATTCTGCTTCTGTGTCTTGTGTATGTTGATCAAAGGCCCTCGATCCTGCACTGGGCTCTCAGGGACACGGGCAACCCCAGGGATGAGTTGGCAGCAGCTCCAGGTCTGCAGGGCAGGAATGCTTTGTGCTTTCTCAGCAGGGAGAACGAGTATGTGGAGTGCGTAGCCTACTCAATGACCTCGTTTTTGCCGATTGAGCTGGCTTTTCTGCTGTAGTGTTCTCTTGAACCCCTCGACCTGCAGTGTTCCACGGGAGACGCCAGGTCTTAAGTCAGTTGCGCCATGACGTGACCTCCCCCCACTGGAGGATGGGAAATTGGTCTGAACAGGAAGAGCTGGAACAGGAAGCAGGGTTAGGAGAGGCCCCACCGGCAGACAGGTGCCGGGGGAGGCCGGGATGAGTCGAGGGTTGTCCAGACATGTAACCCGGGATTCCTGATCCAGGCCCGGGGCACGGGCCTCACTTTACATACCAGACCCATGCTTTGCTGGGTTGGGCCGGGCCGACCCCGCACAACAGGGCGTGTGTGTGCCCGTGTGTGTGCGCGGCTGTGTGCACGTGTGTTTTAAACATGAGTTGGTGAGGATAGGTTATGGATAGTAACCCTGGACCTAGGTCGAGCTGCCCGGGGATGGGGGTAGGAAGCAAAGGCTGATTGTCTTAACTTTTGCAATTTTGGGCTTTTCCTGGCTTCCAGAGAGACCATAAGACACGGCTCCTTTGCGGCGCCCAGAGCCAGAGTCCTGTCCTGCTGCAGCAGGGATTAGGGTCATGGTAGCGAAAGGATAAAAGGAGGTTTTCCTCACCGTGCGGCCAGATCGCCACAAACCTACTTCACTTGTGTTCAAACGGGGTACATACCCTGGAACGCATTGCGGGGTGCATGTCTGCCCCTGGGTCCCTGTCTCCCCTGTTGCAGCCCCCTCTCGTGACCCCATTTGTCTGGGTTTTGTAGGACTTCATGCATGGCTTTCCCTTTTTGGGCCAGGTCTTGGGTCCTTAAATCTTGGTTCTTCCTTACCCCTCTTCTATCCCCCCTGCCAAGAAAAGCCCCACACTCTGAAGAAGCAAGAACACTTCCTCCCTCCTTCCCCATCTCCTGGGTGGAGACCATTGCTGGGTGTGACTCATACTAATACACTTGTATTGCATGGAGCGAACCTGCTTTAGTCTCCAGTCTGACGGTAGAGGGGAAGAAGCAACGAAGGGAGACTTGCATGTACACAGGAGGTGCGGAAGACCCAGAAAGGGGAGCTGAAGGTATACTCAGGTCACACAGGAACTTTTATGCAGGTGCTAGAAGCTTCTGTCAACGTGGCCGCAAGGCCCTTTAACAGGTGACAGGCGCATGTAACTCCCTGTGGACTGCCACAAACCAAAGCTTTGTGTGAAATCTCTAATTTCTTGGGGTGGTCAGGGTGGGGTGCATCTGGAAAGCTGTAGCTCCCTGCTCTGAGCCTGCTTCCTTCCCCTCAGCTCTGAACTGCAGGACCCTGGGCCCTACGGGGCTGGAGACCCTCCAGCTCTGGGGAGACTTTATTTGCTGGGTGATGTTGCTGGGCGGGCACTTCCTTTCCCACCTGCTAGTGTCTTATAACACACATGCTGACCCTTTTCCCTCCTCTCCTCACCCCGGGAAAATACAATAAAAACCTATTGCTACTGGGAAAAAAAAGAGCCTCAGAAACTTAGCAAGGAACAGAGGAATAGGACACCTGGGAGGCTCAGTGGTTGGGTGCCTGCATTTGGCTTGGGGAGTGATCTCGGTGTCCTGGGATCGAGTCCAACTTCGGGCTCCCTGCAGGTAGCCTGCTTCTCCCTCTGCCTGTGTCTCTGCCTCCTCTTTCTCAGTGTATCTCAAGAATAAATAAATAAAATCGTTAAAAAAATTAAATGTATGATTATAACTGTTTTGAGAGAGGGATTCCCAGGTCCAGTTGCTGGGGCAAAAGTCAAATGTAGGTGCTACCGTCTGGGTACCAGCGAGCACCCCTGCACTGCAACGCTTGAGGGTTCTGGGGGACACTGTCCCCACCCGCATCTTGGTGCTGGGGACCGGAGGGCACCTGTGAGCCCTCCGCTCCATGGAGACCTGACATCCTGGTGTGGGGAACGCGAAGGCCCTGTGGGACCCAGGCCCCCACTCGACAGGGAAATGGGCCTGCTGGGCAGGAGCACAAGGCCCTGGTTAGCCCTGGGCCCTGATGCCCGGTTCTTGGGCCCGCCCAGCGCCTCCACACACCTCTGTTGGAACAGAGGCGGGACCTCGGGTACCTAAGTGAGCATGCAGGGCCCCACACATGCCAGCGGTGGACTGCGATCCATCCTCTCACCCAGGGCAGCAGTCAGAGCTCTGGCCACCCGGCTGCTTGGCAAGAAACGTGCCAGAGGCCGGGAGCACCTGGCTTCAGCAGACAACTGCCCGGTCACCGTCCAGTTTATTGCCCCGCCCGCGGTCCGAGCCCTCTAGCTGCGGTAGGGAGAGCTGTAGGGGCAGTCTGGGCGCCCAGCCATAGGTGGCAGGTATCCCAGGAAACAGTGGCACACCGGGCAGTAGGGGAACGGGCCCGGGGAAGGAGGTATGGGGGGCATGGGGGCAACAGGCCCTGCAGCCACAATGGGCAAACATGAGTGGCACAGAGGTAGCAGCTCGGCCACGGGGAGCACCAGGGTCAGAGGGTGCCTGGCTGCTGCCCGAGGATGGCGGGAGGGGCGGACTCGCTCCTGACCTGGGTGGTGGGAAGGTCTTGCTCCGGGCCACCTGCCGGCTCCCGCTGCTGTTCCCGCTGCTGCTCCCGCTGGTGCTCTCTGGGGGCCAGGAGTTCCTCTGGTGGCCTGCTGGCGGGCTCCACCTCTGCTGGGCTTCCTAACTCTTCCGCCTTGTCTTCATCTTGCCTTTGGGCCGCCTTCTTGCCCACTCTCCTCTTGTTCAGCAGGTGGGGGCAGTCCTTCCTGAAGAGAGGGCTGCTGTAGAACTGTAATTGAGGTTCCAAATGGAAAGGGGGACAGAAACTCCAGGTCATGGCAGGGCCTGGGGCACCGGCAAGGCCGCTCTGGGTGCCTCCGGGCTCTCAGCCAAGTGTCCCGGGGCCTCCCTCTCCGGGGGTTGCAGCCCCAAAGGAAAGCTGTGCACCTGCTGTCACCTAGGCCTCATTCGCTGACTTGAAAGCCCCAGCGCCTTTGATGAGGACAAGAGCCACCTGACCTGGGATTGCAGACAAGCCCACGGGGGAGTGGGGTTGGGGCTTCCTGAAGGAGCATTAGGGGACACTCAACTGCCCCCCGGCAAGCTAGCCAGTAATCACAGGGCATTTTATGGCAATGTAAGTGGTTCTCAGCCTGTAGTCTCACCAGGCGATGCCTCGGGACCACCAAAGTGCCCATTTCAGGGTAAACTGTCTCAAGCCTCGAGAATCCTCTAGGAAGGCTCCTCAGCTGTAACAAGGTGGCTCCATGGTCCCCAGCCAGAGGTCGAGTCTCCAGGGTGTCCATCTTTCCCTCTACACTCTGTCCATTCAGGCTGTACCTGAGGACTCATCAGAGATGTATGGCCGCCCGGGGCCACCCGAGGCCATGTGCACGCTGGCTGGGAGTTCCCGTGTCCTGGACCACATCTAAAGTAAGATGCACACGGTAGCATGGAAAAGGAGGAATCGGTTTATTGAACAGCTGCAGGGAGCAAAACTAGTGGACTACGCCACCTTTGTCACACACCAGGCAGGGAAGGCTTTGCCACTCCAGATGCTCCCCCTCTCCCCCGGAGACGGCAGTCTGTCGGGACCCAGGCCCTGGGGTACCCGGGGTGCTGGGCGTCAGTGGGGCCAGGCTGAGACACGTCTGCAGCTCCCTGCATTAAACCCTCCCCTCCTCTCCTGGGTGAGACGGTCGGTGCCCCTTTCCCTCCTGTAACAAATGGCTGCTTGTTCTCAGGCAGGAGGCTCTCAGCCTGGAGGATCTGAGTCCCTCTTTGCTCATTCAGGGCTCTCCCAGCAGCTCTCGGAAGGACTGTGTTCTTAGTTAAAAGCCTGGGGCATCCGGAAGGCTTTTTGTTTGGAGTAGACAAAAGGCCTCAGACCTTTCCAATTCCACAATCCAGTGGCTCTTCCCAGTCTCCGCAAGTCCAGCACTCTAGTTGCAGGTCATGCTGGATAGTTTTCTGACAAACGAATATTCCCAGAATGTAGGAAAAGCATAAACCATTTGTTGCTTATTGTGGCTGTTCTGGCAGTAGCAGCTACTGTGTATGTGGAGGATTTCAGGGGGGAAATGATGATGTCCCATTAAGGGGTGACACCCCCTTTGTAGGACAGGTGTGCCAGCAGCTTCTACTTCTGCAACAGAACACGTATATCTCCAATACAAGCTCGTAAAAAAATACTTTAACAGAATATACTGTACAGAACTAGGATTTAACACGGTATATTACAATGCTAAAATATTTGTATAAATACTATACAGGCTCGGAATCACTCCATTAGAAAGGGCTCACCAATGAGGCCATTAAAAACTGCTGTCAGCCTCACTGGAAGAGCAACTACTTCCACAGCAGGAACACAAACAGTAATAATGACAGTGGGTACTGGAGCTTGATGCCCTCAAGGAATATTTAGGTTCCTACTGACTATTCTGCAACAGCAGACGCTAAGCTACGTACTGAGGCCAGCCTGGTTTAAAAAAACCTTTTCAAAGAACACTTTTGATGGGAATTTTAGCACTTTGAAAACCAATAACTCCTGTGGCCTGATCAGCCACCCCTAAGAGATCCAAGCTGGCTCCTGAGGCACCTGCCCAGAGGGGGTTGCTTTCTCCGTGTCCCTCGCGCTCCCTCCGTCACACCCGCGGCCGCCGACACACACCCCACCCCAGCCCGGCTTCATGTGCCAGTCACCTGCCATTTGTGTGTCCCATCATGGCGAGTCACTGGTAGGCATTGAGTGCAAACAAGGCATGAGATGGAAGTCCCCAGAGCCCCAGCTCCAGCTCCAGTTCTGGGTGGGGTAAACAAAGACGCAGAGGAGGGTAGAAGAGAGCGTGTGCCCCAGTCCACTGGCGTTCTGCCCGCGGGAGTGGTATCTAATCTGGCATTTCAATATTTAATTTGGGAGGTGGGAGGACATATTTCCCAGGGCTCTGGGTGATAACCACCCTGGTCTTCTTACGGAACATCGGGGCAATCTTAGGAGGTTCTGGAACGGGTGTTTCTTCTGTTTCCTCATTATCTTCATGGTGGAGGTCATAGGAGATGTTCCCATATTCTCTCAAAAATGGGAAGAGTTCAAGCAGAAACTGACAGAAATCCTTGCGAATCCCAAACCACCCTGAAAAACAAGGATGCACTTGCTTACCACACTGGCCTCCATGGGATCTGCTGTGGCTGTGCTACCCTGAACAGGAAGTTTTACTTGGACCACGTAACCCTTTCTCCCGGTGCCTTAGAAATGACAACTAAGCAAGGCCTGGATACCCATGAAGGGCAAGAAGATGGGCCTGTGGCTCGCAGCTCTCTAAGTGGGGCTCCCGGGCTGGCCCACTGCGACACCATTAGAGATCAGAAAGTGGGGGAGGTGGGGTGGTCCACTGACACAGGCCTCCCGGGTGCTCTGATGGGGGTCCCAGCAGTCAAGACTGCTCTAGCGAGC
Source organism: Nyctereutes procyonoides (assembly GCF_905146905.1). Classification (NCBI taxonomy): domain Eukaryota; kingdom Metazoa; phylum Chordata; class Mammalia; order Carnivora; family Canidae; genus Nyctereutes; species Nyctereutes procyonoides. The sequence goes on along the minus strand of NW_026575003.1, from coordinate 126,069 downwards.
CTCAGACACATTCCCGAGGCATTGGGACGTCAGCATCCTCTCGCCTTCCCTATCTGGGATATGCTCACATACGACAGAGAATGTCACCGGAAAAAGGGACTTGTCAGCATCTGGCAGGCACTGGTCCAGGCCAGCCGGCAACCCAAGCTCACAGGGCCCCCTCACAGCTGCTCCTCCGAGGCTTTGTTCGTGCTACCTATACCACAGGACCATCCACTCAGTGCTGGCGCTCCCAGTGCAACCCCACCATCCTCTGGCTTCCAGAATGGCATGCTCTGGGGCTACCTGCAAAGGAGCCTATGATCTAGTGAGGAAAGGACTCTTGTCAAAGATCACTTCAAAACTGAGTGTCCCATCACACAGGTGGAGAGAAGGGAGAGCAAGCAGGGCCCCACTGACAAGACACAGTGATGTCGGGAATGTCCCTGGGGAGAGCAGGGTGGGGCACAGAACCTGAGTGGACTCCCAGGGTTTGGAGGGTGATGTGGATTTTTATCTAGTCCTCAGGAGCCCCTGGAAAGCAGGTAACTTCATCCTCATGTTGCAGCAGAGGGGACAGGGCTGAGAGGCCTACCTCAAATGGCACAGTGTGCCATAGGAAGGGCATGGTGCAGGTCAGAGAAAGCAAGGTTGACAGCGCACTCTTCCCTCAGAATATTCCAGGCCTTCCTCAGGCATACATTTCCTCTGTGACCTCCCTAACTGGGACTCTCAGGCTCATTGTTCATAGAATGGGGCCACATGCACACATGCACAGAGACACACAGGTCGAGGGCTTCCAAAGTGCTGAGTACATACAGTGGTTTCCTCCCTTCTGTCCAAAGGTGGTTGCCATCAGAGTGATCAAGGAGAGCCAAAGAGGGACAAATATTGGGATACAAGAGAACGCGTTGTGGCCATCCAGTTTGTGAACCAACAGGATCTAAGGAAAGAGAAACAGGTGAGGTCCTATTGATAAAGCATCTGAGGACGGACAATGTCTAAGGCCAGTCCAGCCCTCCCTTGTCAGGTCTCACAAGGGGTAAGGTCAGCTCCACAGAAGACTACAGATACGCTCTATCTTGTGGGGTAGCATGACACCTACTTTCATGTCCTTCAGGACCAAGCAGAATCTGTATACTTGGGAGGCTTCCAACAGCAGGACTGTTATGGGAAGCTCCTCCTGGTGATCGTTCTGAGGAGTCAACGGTGCCCATTCTATAATTCTGCACAGAATGCTAACGAAAAATAACCAACTCTCTTTCTAGATATAGACAAATCCACACGTACTGATGCATCACGGCCACAAGGACTCACTTCTCACTGCCAGTCCCCCAAAAGAAAGGATGCTCTAATTTTGGCATCATGCCCTCCATCCCCACCCCCATCTACTGTGCTTTCTAGGTACACAGAGTGCTGTCACAGGACAGGGTGGGACCCAAGGCCTGAGAAGTTCTACTGTCGAAAGCTTACCTCAAAAGTAAGGAGAGGCACGACGATGGTCATCCAGCTCAGTGCCATTGTTATGTGTGTCCTTCTCTGTTCTGCAATCACGTCCATGGAACGCAGGAACAGGACAGACCACACAATGTAATAGAGGACCACCAGGCACAGAAAGGACATGAGAATCCAGAGAGGGACACACACGACCTGAGGGAAGGAGGAGAGAGAAAAATCTTTATAGTTTGTGCCCAGTACCTGAAGGGAGGCATAGCCAACCCCCTGCCGGACATCTTGCAGTTAAGACAGTGCAAGCATGAGTGAGGATGGCCGCCAAGCATCCCAGGACTGTGGGGACACTGGCTCAGGGCTGCCGCCTGCTCCAGGACATGCTCTGCCATGGGCCACACTTGGGGAGAAGAGCCTGGTGGTTGCCCTTCTAAGATATGCTCTCACTCAGCCTGCGCCTGGCTCTGCTGCAAGGGAAGCAGAGCAGTCTGCCGCCCTCAGCACACCCTCTCCACAGCTGTTTGCCCATCCTGCTGGAGGTGCCATGGTGGTAGACTGTGGGGCCCGTGCCCCTGGGAACTTCAGCTGCCCTCCGCTCACAGGTGCAGTGACGCTGAGAGCGCTCTGCCGCCCAGTCCCTGACCCCTCGCCCAGGCGGGTCCCATGTCTGCTGCTGCTGCACCAGAAACACCTTGCTTCACCTCCACATGAGCCCACAGGAGAAGCCCAAGGGGCCTCACCAGGCTCCCCGGTTAGATCATTCTCCCTCCTGTGCTGGTCCTTGGATCTGTCATCCCTCTGTCTTATGTTATCACACGGTCAATTGTTTTCTTTTGGTGTACAGTCCTATGACTTTTCACACATACGTGTGTAGAGCTGTGTAACCCCAGGCAGGACACAGGACAGCTTCTCCACCCCACAGGACTCCCTCATGCTGCCCCCTCACTGTGTCCTACCCTCACCCCACCCCCAACCCCTGGCAACCACTGATCCACTCCCTATCACTACACTTGTGTTTGTTCAAGAGCACGATGTGCATAGCATCACACAGCGTGTCACCTTCTGAGACTGCCTTCTCTCAATCCACAGAACGTCTGTGAGGTTCCTCCACGTTGTTACATATAACGACAGCCTGTTTCTTTTTATTGCCAAGTGGCATTCCATAGAATGGGTGCACCCACTGCCTGTTTGTCCAGCCACCCGTGGAAGGAAATGTGGGTGCCTTCCCGCTTTTGGCTGTCACAAATAAAGCTGCTACAAACACTAACACATGGGTTTTTGTATGGCTGTACATTTTCATTTTCTAGGGGAAATACCCCGGAATGGCATTGCCAAATCACGTTCACTCCAGTCTGTGTCAGAGTGCCTCTACAATTCGGCAATCCCAGCAGCGAGGTGCCAGCATCCCTGCACTCCACACCCTCACCTGCACTCCACGCTATTTAGCTTTGCCATTCTGATGACTGTACTGTGGACCTCATCCTGGTTTTTATTTGCCTTTCCCTACTGGGTAAGGATATTCTGTTTGTGTGCTTACTTGCCACATGTATATCCTCTTTGTGAATTATCTTTTCAGGTCTCTTGCCAATCATAAAATGAGGTTTTTTTGTTTGTTTGTTTGTTTTTTAGTTTTGAGAGTTTAGATGTTTTGGATACAAGTCCTCAGCTGGACATGTGCCTTGCGAATATTTTTTTCTTACTCTGTGGCCTGTCTTTTCATTCATTTCATCTCCATTCTGACCTTCTCTTATGGACCTTACTGTTAGTGTCACTTTTAGGGACTCCTCATCAAACTCCAGGCCCCAAAGGTTTTCTCCTATGTTTTCTTCAGACACTTTTTTGGCTTTCCATTTTGTTTTTACACCTAGGACTTGAATTGCTGTGTGGTTTTTAATACTCTCTAGTAGCTTGGAGTTCCTGATGGTACATTTTGCTATAAAATCTATGGAGTCTCTTTCCTATGCCCCTCCTCACTTAGCCACACTCACATGGGGGCCCCCTTCAGGTGGAATGCTAGGGAGCGCAGTGGCCTCCCATGGTCTCTCTTTGTCACTGCAAGAAGCATGCACTCAGACTGTTCCATCTGCTGGGACCTTGCCCAAAACTGGGGCTGGAAAAAATCTCTTCACTCACCTACAGAAAACATTCATAATTCTTAATCTTTTTTTTTTCTGATTGCACCTTACACTAAAAGTTTGTCTGATATTTGTTTCCTCCACATCACAACAGAAAATCCTGAACCCAATTACCATGCTCTAGATACACCACCCTAAGGATGTAGGACAGGTACCTGAACTTTTTAATCATAATTGCTTTATCAAAGACTTTGGGTAGAGGTGAAGAGTCTTGCCTTTATTCATTATGGAGATGACTATGTTCCCTTATTTTCTTCCCTGTCACCAAATGAATATTTTTTTTGGTATACTTGTTACTTTTTAAAAAGGTAAACCATGTTCATAACAGAAAATGTCTTATATGCAAAAGTACACATCAAGCAACACTGATATGACCTTATCTCCCAGAGGCACATCTTCCACCTCAGTTCTCACCTGCTTTCTAGGCATTCATAGTTGGAAGTCCAAGTCCTACTGGATTCTCTAATTTGTAGCTTACATGTATATATAATTACATATGTTTGTATCTAGACCGATCCATCCTCCTATCCACCTGCCCTTCTCTCCATTTATGCAGTCAGTTTTAACCAAACACCCAAAAACTGAAGGAACAGGTTCCAAGCATGACTTAGACCTTGCCCCGGGCAGGAACGTAAAGTGGCACAACTTTTTTGACAAGCAAGTTGACAGTGTAGTTTGTATTTAAAACCTCAAAAAGTTCCCACCCTCAGCCCAGTAATATGGTCTCTGGAGTCTTTCCTAAGAAAACAATGAAAAAAATTAGGCAAAGACTTTTAGGCACAAAAATATATGTTTTATCGTGATTTATAATCACACTGGTATCAACTTCAGTGTTTGGAAGGAAGGGATGGTTTGGTAAATGCGTTTGAAGAATACTACATCAATTAAACTTTAAAACTTATGTTTACAAAGACCTTTTATTGCCATGGGAAAATGCTTCGGATGCATTAGGATAAGAGAGCAGCACACCAAACCGTGTGCGTAGCATAGGCTCAGCTACCTTCACAAAGCAATAACCTCCAGCACAGGAAACCCCAAACACTAGCCATACTCTCTCCCAGTGGGTTACGGGTGATTATCATTCTATTACCTAAGCTCATCTGTCTTTTCCAAGTTTTCTACAATGAACACAAATTACTTTTATAATTAAAAAAAGAAAAGTTTATTTAAGGATTTAAAAAGTTACATACAAGCCAGGGCCAGTGGATGATCTTGTCCAGTCTTAAGGCAATGAATATAAACTGCAGGATGTTGACAGAACACAGTATTTCTAACTAAAAATGAAGAGAAGAATCGGTTAAACAAAGTAAAAGTTGCATTCAATACTGCAATTATTTGGTTAACACACTAAAAGGCAATGCAAATTATAATATGGTAAAAGCTTTATTAAGTTATACTGGGACCTCTTGATCTTCAGCATCAAAGGAGTGAAGCAATGCAGCAGCAAAGAGAAACCTGTCCCCCACCCCAAGTCTCCTGCCTCGTGCCCTCTGCTTACTGGCTGCCCTGCCCTTTATGTGCTCTCTACAATCATCTTGTTTCCAGGTTCGTTGAATAGAGGCAATCTGTGGCAGGCACTCCAAGCATCCTTCCTGCCCCCACCCATAAATCTCTATTCCATACCTGTACTTTCTTCTCGTACCCAGGGCTCAGCTCTGCACCCCACCCCTTCCTTTCTGGCTCCTTGAGGAGCCTGTCACATCAGGACATCAATTCTTTACCTCATCTTTAATCCTGCCTTTTCAACTGATCCCTCCCAGAAGCACAGAAACAAATTCAGCTCAGTCCCTTTAAACACAAAAGAACCCCAAGACCAAATGAGCCCATCCCTCCCTCAAGCTTGTATCCCTCCCAGTGCTAGCACTTGGCTTTGTGAGACATCATGGGTGCTCAGGCCCCCATGGCCTCCCTTGCCATTCTGAGCTCTCAGCACTGTGGCCCAGCCTCCAGCCCTGACCACTGGCAACTGCTGCATCAAGGTTCCCAATGCCAGATCATCCTACGGGGCACATGTGTGGCATCTCTATGAACCCTGCACGGTTTCGCCCTCCTCCTGAAGCTCTAGGTAGCTCTTTTTCAGTACCCTCCTCTCCTTGAACCCTGATGCCCCCCAGAACCTTCAACCCAGTCTTCCGTCTCTGTGAGAGACACAGCCACAAACCTGTGTGCGTTCACTCGCTCAGCCTGCTGTCCATGGCCCTGACTGGTGTGACTGCCTGCTGGCTATTGCTACCAGCTGCCTCTGACACAGCCTTCCTGCTGCATCCCAGGCCCAGCTCTCATAGAGATGCCGTAGTCAGAGCCAGCCTCAGACTGAGTCCATTAACTGCTCCACCTTTACCCTGTCCCACTCCCTTCCAGAGAGTCCCACTCCCTTCCAGAGCCTCCCACCTTGCTGTAAGGCACCATGGCAGCCCAATCACCTGAGCCACACCACCAGCAAGCACCCTGTATTCCTCTTCCCACTCCTGAAAGCTGTTACCACGTCCTGTCCTCTCTACCACCCCAACAGCTACTGCCTTGTCAGGCCTCTCTCCTCACCAGCGCCCCCAAATGCCTCCAATGCCTCCCCCCCCCCCACTAGCCTCCCAGTCTGGAAGGCTCTCTGTTCCTGCCACTGCCTGCAAAATGAAAATCACAGGAAGCTGACTCATCTGGCCTAGAGTTTTCCCAAAGTTGTCAGTTCACAGAGCATTCAGTGAGGGAGCCATTCTTTCCTAGGCCTCTGGGCTAAAAGAAATCCTTAACAAGTTCCATTGGATTAAGTAATTAAATCTAAACTTCACATTTATATCACTGGTAGCCGTCTAAAAAAATAATAAAAGTCATATAAATCAAAAGGAAAAATGATTTTTATTTCATTCCTAAATAACCACAACTGATTCCTAAGAGGATACATGTGCCTGCTGGTACTGTATCATTTCTTAAGGCACTGCCATCCTCATTAGCTGTTCTCCAGACAAATTCTTACATAGTAAGTACTACCCTCCCCTCACAGTAACTACCAACAACTCCGCCTCTTCTACAATATCATCAAAACTAATGTAGGGTAACCTAATAATAAAACTGTAAACGACTTGGAGGTAGTAGTTCATATCATATCCCCACAGCAGGTTGGTATCACGTTGCTTCCCCCTCAAAAATGGCCAATATCCCATGGTGCCCTGAGAGCTCACTATGGAGGCCTGGGGCGACTCAGTGCATGCTCTGAGGACTGAGGAGCTGGCCTCCCTTCAGCCCAGTTCCTCTCTACATCCTTCCTCTCCCCCAGCTCCCACCACTCTCTCCTTTCCACTTCATGCTCCAGGCAATTTTTTTAAACTGTGTGGTAAAATACATACAATGGAAAACTTACTGTCTTAGCTATCTGTAGCTATATAGCTCAGCGTCACTAAGTACCTTCATACTGTTATGCGATTGTCATCAACATCTATCTCTAGAAGTCTCTGTGTCTTGCCAAACTGTGCTCCAGTCATCTTGGGGTCACAAGAGCTCACTGTGCGTGACACTTTCTCCTGCCCCTACATCTTTGTAGAGTCCCTCTGGGAAATATCACCCCCTTCCACACCTGCATAGGGTGCACCCTGGCAAAGCCCACAGTTCCTTCATGTCTCTGTGCAAGCCTATCCCGTCACCCCTGAGTAAATGTGGGACTCTTCTCCCCGGACACAAGCACCAGAAGGGAGCTCAACTCCTGACATAGTGTTTCTTCTTCCAGGCCAGAATGCCAAGGGGGATTATATGAATGACTCACTTTTTGTAACTCTGCATTGGGAAAATATGGTTTCATGCCCAATGCAGTCCTAGCCCTTGTATATGCTTTTACTTTCTGAAAAACCAAGTTCCAAATTTGAACATGTACCTTAACTGCTTCCTCAGTTCCTATCCAACTATATTTGGATGGTCCCCTCGGTGCTTTTCGACCTGAGTGACACTGCCCCTGCCCCGAAGGCTAGGAACTGAGCAGGGGTGCCCCTGGGTCTCATACACACTTGTGGCAAGAGCCTCTCCACCAACATTTAGTGGAAAGAGGGCAGACAGAGGTATCCTGCCATGCATTAGACAGTCCCATTCAACAAAACATTTCCTCTCCAAAAGGCCAACAGCACATGTCCCTCTCCCACCAAGAAACGTTGAGCCAAATAGAGAATATCTGGGACACCTGGGTAGCTCAGTGGTTGAGTGTCTGCCTTTGGCTCAGGGCATGATCCTGGAGTCCCAGGATCGAGTCCCACATAGGGTTTCCTGTGGGAAGCCTGCTTCTCCCTCTGCCTATATCTCTGCCTCTCTCTCTGTGTGTGTCACTCACGAATGAATGAATAAAAAATAACTTTAGAAAAACAAATAGAAAATATCTGGAATGTGTGATCCCAATGATTTTGTTTAATGTTAAGTTTTTGCAAATCATTTTTGCAGCTTGGCTTTGCTTCTTCTGCTCAGGTAACAGAGAAAACATGCAAAGCAACATGGGCATAAAGCAGAACAGTAAGGATGACTGGGTGAAAATGCTGCCTTTAGCCAGCACAGGGAGTAGAGATTCAGGTGAGGTTGGAAAAGGAGTCTGGTGGGATCCCTGGGTGGCGCAGCGGTTTGGCGCCTGCCTTTGGCCCAGGGCGCGATCCTGGAGACCTGGGATCGAATCCCACGTCGGGCTCCCGGTGCATGGAGCCTGCTTCTCCCTCTGCCTGTGTCTCGGCCTCTCTCTCTCTCTCTCTCTCTCTCTCTCTCTCTCTCTCTGTGACTATCATAAATAAATAAAAATTTAAAAAAAAAAAAAAAGGAAAAGGAGTCTGGAGCTCACGTGGAAATGTGAGTTCAGCAGTGGGAATGCTGGAGGCGACAGCGCATAAGTGGCAGTGGAGACAGGAAGTGTAAGCAAGACCACCCCCCCCCCCGAGGAAGTATGCACAGTGAGGACAGAAAACAGCCAAGCTTAGGCTCCTTAGTGGTGAGAATGGAGCCAAAGCAGAGGCGGCCAGTGTAGTCAAAGGCCCATGAGTGGCAGGAGCTGCTGCGTGGCTGGTGGCCAGAAAAAAAGAGCTGAAAGGGCTCACTGGCTGTGGTCGGTTTTGGGGAGTATGAGGCTGCGCAGGGAGCTCGGGGTCAGAAAGGCTCTGTTGTAGGAAGCCTTTCTGTGAATGAAGAGAAAGGCACAGGAGCCAAACAGATGACAGAGAAGCTTTCGCTGCTGTCATTCAGTTTTCTCTTTCAGATGAGAGAGCCCACAGTTAGCAGACAGAGCGTGGATGAGCTTGGGAGTAAATGCTCAGAGGCAGCAGAAGGGGAGAGGGGGCTTCCTGGAGAGGAAGAAATTCTGTCGCAAGACAGCAGCAGAAATTCAGGCTGCATCTTCTACCTGCTGGTCCGCCCAAATTTCAGACCTGTCAGCCCCCTCTAAGTCCACAAGCCAGCTCCTTAACCTGAATCATTCTCTCTCTCCCTTTCCCTCTCTTCCTTCCTCCTTCCCTTCTCCCTTTCCCCACCTCTTCTACTGGTCCTATCTCAGGAGAAGCCTAACTAACACAGCTGGCTAGGGAAAGCTGCGAAGGTGGATGAAGCCTGAGGGGCTGGGTGAAAAGCCCGAGTTCTGAAAGAAACTCTTTGAGAAAGAGAAACACAATTATTTTCACCATTTTTAGTTTCCTTATATACCACAATCTAGAGGTAAAGCTTTCCGACAAAGGGCAAGACATCTACATTACATTAGCTGACCAAAAGATTTTACTTTTTATAACATCCTTAAATAGATGAAATCTCACCTCCAGCGACCTGTCATGTCGAAAGCCCCAGACGCAAGCTGCAACGGACACGGGGGACACAAAGAACAGCGGCATGAAGACCAGCAGCCAGAAGTGGCTTCCTCTCTCGATCCGATCACAGACCAGGACCTCAAACAGCAAGAGCAGCAAGTGGATGCCCACTGCAATTAACATGGCCTTAAACTCCACACATGTTTCTCCTTCTGCTCTAAAAAGGGACGGTAGAAGAAGAAGAAGAAAAATGCTCAGTTCAGAATCTCCAAAACAGATAGGCTGTCTGGGCAGACACCAACATAGTATCGTTCGATACTATGAACGATAACTATAAAGCCAGAGTTATTACTTCCCTGATGGGAAACATCGATGCTTTTGTTCATGACTTTAAATTTGACTACTTCCAATATCATTCAAGCTGATTGCTTCCACTACTAAAAATGGACAAATATCTCTTAATCTCATGATCCTCACCTCTCAATGAATTAAAAACCATGCAGATCACATTTCACGCAATACTATAAAAATTACTAGCTGTATGAATGTGTGGGTTATAGTTCAAGAAAATACAGTAACTATTGTAAAGTACTATTCAAAAATGCCAATAAAACTATGAACGTCTTTTTTTATATTTTCCTTTCTAGTCCATTAGGATGAATTAACACCTGCAGATGAAAGAGAAAGAAGAGCAGTTAAAACTGCTTCTAAGCAGAATCAGTTTAATTAGCTGTTTAAGTATCAGGCAGGAACTTATCAGATTAACAATTGAAAAATAATTAGGCTGCTAATCAGGATAATGCTTAAAGATGCATTTGGAAAGCCCACTGTATTTCATTCAAAATACAAATAAACATTTATGAAGTATGTACTTGGTGATAAATACACCTGAGCTTAGGACACAGAGAAAATGAAGCCAGTGGTCACTTGTACAGGACCCAGCAACATTCCACTGGATAATGTTAACACTGGAATGACCATTCCTGCACACTGACTATGTTCAACTACACACATACAATTCCTTTCCTCAATCAAAAATCTTCAATTAAACCAACAGGGAAAGGCTCAAATAGCTTCTCAATATCAATTAGCAGAATCTGAAATATTTACTTAAATTTTCATTCTTGGGCAGCCCAGGTAGCTCAGCGGTTTAGCACCGCCTTCAGCCCAGGGCGTGATCCTGGAGACCCGGGATCAAGTCCCACGTCAGGCTCCCTGCATGGAGCCTGCTTCTCCATCTGCCTGTCTCTCTCTCTCTCTCTCTCTCTCTCTTTCTCTCTCTCTCTTTCATGAATAAATAAAATCTTTTATTTATTTTTTTTATTTAAAACAGTTTTTAAATCTTATTTATTTATTTATTTATTTATTTATTTATTTATTTATTTATTTATTGAGAGAGAGAGAGAGAGAGAGAGAGAGAGAGAGAGGCTGGGACACAGGCAGAGGGAGAAGCAGGCTCCATGCAGGGAACCTGACGTGGGACTGGATCCCTGATCTCCAAGATCACACCCCAGGCTGTAGGCGGCGCTAAACCGCTGAGCCACTAGGGCTGCCCAATAAAATCTTTTAAATAAATAAAAAAGTAAAATTTTCATTCTTCGAGTTGTAAACATTAGATATCTGAAAATATCTCATAAAAAAGAAAAGATTTGCAAACTGCACAGGTAATCTCGAAAGAAAGAAAGAAAGAAAGAAAGAAAGAAAGAAAGAAAGAGAAAGAAAGAAAGAAGAAAAGAAAAGAGAAAGAAAAGAAAAGAAAAGAAAAGAAAAGAAAAGAAAAGAAAAGAAAAGAAAAGAAAAGGAAATCTAAGGACTTTAAAACAGCTTACATACAAATGTCCCCCATCTGCCATGGCTTCTTGTATGTCTATTTTAAAGTTCTCAGATACATACGTGGTAATGTATGTTACATGAGCTAACTCTTATTTTTAAAGTTAACCAAGGTTTAAACAGCTGCACTTTTCTCCCAGGACCAGCGCACATGTCCCACCCATCCACCGGGCATTCCCTCCCTCCCCATCTTCCCAGGGAAGGTGGAGAACAGCCCCTCAAGCCCTTCTTTTCCCTTTCTGGAGTGCCAGTCTCTGCGAGGGAGAAGAGACTCTTTGCGTCCCAGCAGCACCAGGCTATACCCCATGGCTGAGCTGACTCCAGGACCTTGAACAAGCTGAGGCAGCCAAAAGGAAAGAAAGGCTCAGGCCTCTGCCCGGCTCCCAAAGGCTCTGCCCTCCTTCACAGCATCTAGGCCTCATCTCCCTGTCTCAGGGGCTCACTGTTTCCTGGCCAAGCTACCCCCCAACACCCCTTGCTAACAGTCCTAAAACCCCAGGACTAGGAGCCTGGGACAAGGGGAACCTCAGTTCTAGGACTGAACTGGAAACAGATGTAGCCCTCATGACCAAACCAGGCCTTTGTTTTATAGACCTGCTCCTGCAAACATGGTAGTTTTATACTTTCTGGTCTAGCATAGTATAACAGTTCGATATTTTGGATGCATTTTAGATTACATTGGCTTTTTTGGGCTGGCTAGGATCTTAAGCACCCCAAACAACACTGCTTTTATTTAAAAATGCATATCAAACACCTAATTTTTTTAAAACTAGAACAGAACTCAGTTTGCCTATATTATAGTTTTTATAAAACCCCAGATAGGCAAAGAAAAATAGACCTCAGTTAATCAAAAGTGAAAAACAAGATATTGCTCCCTGAGGGTAGAGACTGATAGGTTTCATAAAGCAGCATTACCGATATTGGGGATTCCGTGCCCAGACTCCAGTCCCAACTGAGGCTCCCACAATGACCATCAGCTTCCACAGCCATATCGGAGCGAAGACAGCCCAGTAGCTCCACTGAATGATGCCATCCAGACGGAGGGCCAGCAGGACAGAGAATAGCAGGAGACAGGCGTAGATGAGGAATTTACTAGGAGAAAAGTAAAATGATTAATGAAGACTCACTTTTACAAATATGACACCGAAGGGAGAGTACTGACAGCAGTATTTGTGAGCACGCATGGAGTCGCTAGTTCAACAATCATGTACTGGAAGGTTCCCTGTAGTAGGTGCACTGGGTTAGGGGGCTGGGAAGTACACAGAAGAACCAAAATAAGGTCCCTGCTTCCCAGGGCTTCCTGGTGGGTGGGTGGGGTGGTCTACACCAAAACAGAGCAGTACAGTAGGGCCTGTGGTGTGCTGGAACACTGCTCGGGTGCAGTGTGAGGGATCCTAAAAGACCACACCTGGCTTCCTTCCGTCTGGGGGCACCAGGAGGCAGAGAAGTGGTGCCCCTGGAGCGGGTTCCAGAAGGTATGTGGGGAGCTGCTGGGCAAGACAGGCCGTGAGATGAGGAAGCATTGCGAACAGAAGGAACCAGACATACCAAGACATGGAGGCTGAAAAAGGCTGACATGTTAGGAGATGGTCAAGTTTTGTCACCGACTCATCACTGGATTCTATTTTTAAAAGGGTATGGCACTTTTAATCTGCCGTGTTCAGATATAGTCACATTTTAGTACATGTATCATACTTTCTGTGATTGAACAGATCACAAACACACACACACACACACACACACATTTCCCATAAAAGGGGATGAGGATGTCCTTGAAATATCAATTAGAAATTACACTGTTGAGGAATTCTAGTTCTAGCTTTCACAAAGTAAGGGGCATGGGGTTTTTCTTCTCACCTTAAATAATAAACTGGACAAAATTTATGAAACAAGAGCTTTCAGATACTGGACAACAAAGGCTGGTCCAGCAAAGGACTGTGATGACAAGAAGGAAGGGAGGAAGGAAGAAAATAAAGGCGGTAAACTTTATTACGGCTCCAGCTTATTGCCTAGAGGCAGTTCCCAGGATGCAGCAAGAAAGTACTTAACTCCCAACCCTACTGATGATTACTTGAAATGTAAATGGTTTACCAGTTAAAAGACAGATTATCAGATTAGATTAAAAGGCAGGACAACTATATGCTACCTGTAAGAAAACCACTTCATCTACCTATAAAATCACAGACTAAAACTAAAAGGACAGAAAAAGTTATTCCAAGAAAGCACTAACCAAAAGAAAGCTCATAATATCTGTTCTAGTCTTCTAGTGTTGCTCTAACAAACCACCGCAAATGTGGCAGGTTAAAACAATACAAATGTATTATCTCACGGCTATATATGTCAGAAGTCCAGAAAGGCTTGGTTGGTTTAGCTGTTCACATGCTTATGAGGCTGAAATCAAGATGTCAGCTGGCTGGGCTCTTACCAAGGGATTCTGGGAATAATCTGCTTCCAAGTTCACTCAGGTTGCTGGCAATTTGGTTTCCTGTGGCCGTGGGACTGAGATCGCAGTTTCCTCACTGGCTGTCAGCTGGGGCTGCCCTTGGGTCCCCTAGGTCTCTCTGGTCCCTGCGTATAAGCCTTCACATCTCAAAGCAAGCAACAGCATACAATGAGAATCTTTCTCACGCTTAAAATTCTTCTGGCTTCTCCTTCTGCCATATCGCTCCTGCTTCCAACGACAGTTCTCTGCTTAAGAGCGCATGTGATTAGACAGGGTCCACCTGGATAATCCAGGCTACTATTCCTATCATCAAGTCCATAACTGCAGTAGGCAGAATGCTAAAGATGTTCCCCAAGATTCCTGTCCTCTGCTTATTCAATCAAACACTAATCTAGGTACAACCACGAAAAGACTTTGTAGATAAAATTAAGGTTACTAATCAGGTGGTATTAAAATAGGGAGATTAGCCCAGATTATCCAGGTGAGCCCAATGTAATCATATGAATCCTTAAAAGCAGAAAAGGGAGGCCTACGAGTGAGGAGTCAGAGAGAGGTAGCAGGAGAGGAGGCAGAAGGGGAAGTCAGAAAAATTCTAAACATGAGAAGGATTCAACCTGCCTTTGCTGGCTTTGAAGGTGGAGGAAGGGAGCCATGAGCCAATAAATGCAGGCAGATTCTAGAGGTTGAGAATGATTCCTGCTGATCCAGCAAGAAAAATGAACCGGTTCTTAGCCCTATAACTGGAAGAAACTAAATTCTGACAACAACCCAAAAGAGTCTGGAAGCAGATTAATCCCCAGAGCCCCAGAAAGGAATGCAGCCAACACTCTGCCAACACTCTGCCAACACTCTGATTTTGGCCTTGTGAAACTCTAAGCAAAAAAATCCAACTTAGCACTGCTCTACCTATACTTCTGAACCACAGAAATGTGAGATAATAAGTTCTGTGTAGTTTTAAGACACCAAATCTGTGGTAATCTGTCATGGAAACAATAGAAACAAATATTACAACCTTAGATACTTCTGCAAAGTCCCCCTTACCATGTAACTTAACAGTCAGAGAGGTTCCAGAGCCTAAAGCCTGGAAATCTTTGGGGGGCCACTTTGCCTGCCACAATATAAAACAAGGAATGTGGATTTTTTGTTTTGTTTTTAAAGATTTATTTAGTTATTCGAGAGAGAGAGAGAGAGAGAGAGAGAGGCAGAGAAGGCAGAGGGAGAAGCAGGCTCCCTGTGTGGAGCCTGATGCCGGACTCGATCTCAGGACCTGGGATCATGCCCCAAGCCAAAAGCAGTCACTCAACCACTGAGCCACCCAGGTGCCCCAAGGTATGTGTTTTTTGAACAAGAAATATTACCAGGGACAAATAGGGGCAGTCCATAATGATAAAGAGGTCAATTTGTCAAAGAGGATCCAATAACTGTAAATATTTGTATGCCTAGTAACAAAGCTTCATAATACATGTAGAAGATATTAAGGAGAAATCCACAATTATTATTGGAAATTAACACTTCTTTCTCAATAACTGATAGAACACATAGAGATTACTAAGGATACACAAGTTTGTAATAATCAACCAACATGACCTAACTGATATTGATATAGCATTCTTCCTCCAACAGCAGAATACAAAATTCCTTTCAAATGCACATAGAATACTCACCAAGATAGACTGAAATCTGGGTCATAAAACAAGACTCAACAAATTTAAAAGGATCAAAATCGTTCAAAGTAAATCTCTACACACCATGAAATTAAACTAAAAATCAACAACAGAAAGCTACCTGGAAAATTCTCAAAATGCTTGTAAATTAAACAACTCTGTTCTAAATAATCCACAGACAAAAGAAAAAATACACAAGAAGCATTTGAAAAATTCCAGACTAAATGAAAGTGGAAACAAAGTTTACTGACACTTGTGAGCTCCAGCTAAAGTGATACTAAAGGGAACTTTATAGCATCAAATGCTTTCATTGATCTAAAGTCAATGCTCTAAGATGCACTTCAAGAAACTAGGAAGAGGGGCACCTGGGTGGCTCAGTCCTTAGGTGTCTGCCTTCAACTCAGGTCATGATCCCACCAGTCCAGTCCAGTGGGGTTCCCTACTCAGCGGGGAGTCTGCTTCTGCCCTCCCCACACTTGTGCATACAAATGTGCATGCTCTTTCTCTAATAAATAAATAAAATCTTTAAAAAAAGAAACTATGAAGAAAAGGAGATTTTTAAAAGCAGAAGAAAGGAATTCATAAACATAAGTACAGAAAAAAATCAATGAAACTAAAACCTAGTTCTTTGAAAAGATCAAGAAAAATAGTAAACCTATATAGTCAGAGTGATCAGAAGAAAACAGTAGACAAAAATCACCAATATCAGAAATGAAAGCAGGGGCATTACTACAAATCCTACAAACATTACAGTGATTAAAATGGGATACTAATGAACAAGTTTATTCAAGTAAATTTCTTGGAAGAAAGACATTATCAAAATTTACACAAGAAGAATATTTCTTCACAGCTATAGGGATAGCTATAGATAAACTAAAATTGTAGTTAAAATCCTTCTCAAGAATAAACTGCCAGGCTCTGAAAAAATCTATCAAATACGTAAAGAAGAAATAGTACCAACTTTTCACAAATTCTTACAGAAAGAGATGAGAGGGGGATAATTCCCAATTTACCTAATGAGGCTAGCATTACCCTGATACCATAATCTGACCAAGAAAGAAAACTATTCTTCATGAACATAGATGCAAAAAATAAAAACCTTAAAAATTATCAATCTAAATCCAGCAATATATAAAGAAGATATTACAGTATGACCAAGTGTGGTTTAGTCAGGATTGCATGCTTGGTTTAACATTTGAAACCAATTAATGTAACTCACTGTATTAATAGAATGAAAAAGAAAAAACATGATTATTTCAACAGTTCCAGAAAAAGCACTTGACATAATTCACTACCCACTCAACATAAAAGCTCTGAACAAATTAGGAATAGAAGGGATCTATGAAAATAAGGTTTAATGCTGCAAGACTAAATACTTCCCCTAAAATTAGAAACAAGGCAAGTACCTCTACTTCAATACATCTATTCAACATTTTACTGGAGGTTCTACCATAACAATAATACAAGAAAAAGATATAAAAACGATAACGAATTTCAAGGAAGGAATAAATCTGGTATTTGCAGAAAACATGACTATATATGTAGAAAATCCTAGCTAATTTAACAACAAGAAAAAAAAAACCTGCCTCCAAATCAAATAAGTGAATTTAACAAAGTTGCAGGATACAAGGTAAATGTACAAAAAATATTATTATATTTCTTTAGGCTAGCAATGAAAAACTGGGACACTGGTTTTTTTTAATAAACTATCACTGAATTGGTATCATGATGACACTAAATTCATATCTTTCGATAGTAACTCTGAACGTGAATGGGCTTAATGACCCCAGCAAAAGGCGCAGGGTTTCAGGCTGGATGAAAAAGCAAGACCCATCTATTTGCTGTCTACAAGAGACTCATTTTAGACATAAGGACACCTACAGCCTGAAAATAAAAGGTTGGAGAACCATGTACCACTCAAATAGTCCTCAAGAGAAAGCTTGGGTAGCCATTCTTATATCAGATGAACTAAAGTTTATCCTGAAGACTGTAATGAGATAAAGAGGGACACGATATCATACTTAAAGGATCTATCCAATAAGACGACTTAACAATCCTCAATATATATGTCCCAAATGTGGGAGCTGCCAAGTATATCAATTAATAACCAAAGTTAAGACTTACTTAGATAATAATATACTTATACTTCATGACTTCAATGTAGCGCTTTCTGCAATCGACAGGTTATCTAAGCACAACATTTCCAAAGAAACAAAACTTTAAACGATACACTGGACAAGATGGATTTCACAGATATTTCCAGAATTTTGCATCTAAATGCAACTGAATACACATTCTTCTCAAGAGCACATAAAACTTTCTCCAGAATAGACCACATACTGGGTCACAAATCAGGTCTGAACCCAAACAAAAGACTGGGATTGTCCCCTGCATATTTTCAGAACATAGTGCTTTGAAATTAGAACTAAACCACAAGAAGAAGTTTGGAAGGATTTCAAACACGTGGAGGTTAAGGACCATCCTGCTAAAAGATAAAAGGGTCAACCAGGAAATTAAGGAAGAATTAAAAAGATTCATGGAAACTAATGAGAATGAAGATACAACCATTCAAATTCTTTGGGACACAGCAAAAGCAGTCTTGAGGGGGAAATACATCGCAATACAAGCATCCATCCAAAAACTGGAAAGAACTCAAATAGAAAAGCTAACCTTACACCTAAAGGAGCTGGAGAAAAAACAGCAAATAGATCCTACACCCAGCAGAAGAAGAGAGTTAATAAAGATTCGAGCAGAACTCAATGAAATCAAGACTAGAAGAACTGTGGAACAGATCAACAAAACCAGGAGTTGTTTCTTTGAAAGAATTAATAAGATAGATAAACCATTAGCCAACCTTATTAAAAAGAAGAGAGAGAAGACTCAAATTAATAAAATCATGAATGAGAAAGGAGAGATCACTACCAACACCAAGGAAATACAAACGATATTAAAAACATATTATGAGCAGCCATACGCCAATAAATTAGGCAATCTAGAAGAAATGGACGCATTTCTGGAAAACCACAAACTACCAAAACTGGAACAGGAAGAAATAGAAAACCTGAACAGGCCAATAACCAGGGAGGAAATTGAAGCACTCATCAAAAACCTCCCAAGACACAAAAGTCCAGGGCCAGATGGCTTCCCTGGGGAATTCTCTCAAAAGTTAAAGAAGCAACCGTACCTATTCTACTAAAGCTGTTCGGAAAGATAGAAAGAGATGGGGTACTTCCAAACTCATTCTATGAGGCCAGCATCACCTTAATTCCAAAACCAGACAAAGACCCCACCAAAAAGGAGAATTATAGACCAATATCTCTGATGAACATGGATGCAGAAATTCTCAACAAGATACTAGCCAATAGGATCCAACAGTACTTTAAGATTATTAACCATGAGCAAGTGGGATTTATCCCCCCGGGATGCAAGGCTGGTTCAACACTCGTAAAACAATCAATGTGATTGATCATATCAGCAAGAGAAAAAACAAGAACCATATGATCCTCTCAATAGATGCAGAGAAGGCAGTTGACAAAATATAGCATCCATTCTTGATCAAAACTCTTCAGAGTGTAGGGATAGAGGGAACATTCCTCAGCATCATAAAAGCCATCCACGAAAAGCCCACAGCAAATATCATTCTCAATGGTAAAGCACTGGGAGCCTTTCCCCTAAGATCAGGAACAAGACAGGGATGTCCACTCTCACCACTGCTATTCAACATAGTACTGGAAGTCCTAGCCTCAGCAATCAGACAACAAAAAGACATTAAAGGCATTCAAATTGGCAAAGAAGTCAAACTCTCCCTCTTCGCCGATGACATGATACTCTACATAGAAAACCCAAAAGCCTCCACCTCAAGATTGCTAGAACTCATACAGCAATTTTGCAGTGTGGCAGGATACAAAATCAATGCCCAGAAGTCAGTGGCATTTCTGCACACTAACAATGAGACTGAAGAAAGAGAAATTAAGGAGTCAATCCCATTTACAATTGCACCCAAAAGCATAAGATACCTAGGAATACACCTAACCAAAGAGGTAAAGGATCTATACCCTAAGAACTACAGAACACTTCTGAAAGAAATTGAGGAGGACACAAAGAGATGGAAAAATATTCCATGATCATGGATTGGAACGATTAATATTGTGAAAATGTTAATGTTAACCAGGGCAATTTACATGTTTAATGCAATCCCTATCAAAATACCATGGACTTTCTTCAGAGAGTTGGAACAAATCATCTTAAGATTTGTGTGGAATGAGAAAAGACCCCGAATAGCCAGGGGAATATTAAAAAAAGAAAACCATAGCTGAGGGTATCAGAATGCCAGATTTCAGGTTGTACTGCAAAGCTGTGGTCATCAATACAGTGTGGTACTGGCACAAAAAACAGACACATAGATCAATGGAACAGAATAGAGAATCCAGAAGTGGACCCTCAACTTTATGGTCAACTAATATTCAACAAAGGAGGAAAGACTCTCCACTAGACAAAAGACAGTCTCTTCAATAAATGGTGCTGGGAAAATTGGACATCCACATGCAGAAGAATGAAACTAGACCATTCTCTTACACCATACACAATGATAAACTCAAAATGAACGAAATATCTTAATATGAGACAAGATTCCATCAAAATCCTAGAGGAGAACACAGGCAACACCCTTTTTGAACTCAGCCACAGTAACTTCTTGCAAGATACATCCAAACTATCATTTACTGCAACTTTCCTAAAAATCTAAAACTATTCTAAAATTAAAAGTTCATGAAGACTGCCATTTAAAAACATCATCAAAATATGAAATACTGAAATAAACGTTAACAAAAGATGTGCAAGACCTGTACACTGAAACCTACCAAACACTATTAAAGATCTAAACCAATGAAGAGTTACCATGTTTATAGATTAGAAAATTTGGTATTGCTAAGATTTACATACTCTGTGTATTAATTTCCTATGGTTCCTATAACAAATTACCACCAACTTGGTGGCTTAAAACAATAGATGCTTATTCTCTTATAGTTTTGGAGGCCAGAAGTCCAAAAATAGTTTTCACTATTCTTACGAAGGTGTCAGCAGGGCCCATCTCTTTTTGTTTCTATAACTATATTCCTTATACTCCTTAAGCCCCTTCTTCCATCATCAAAACCAGCAGTGCAACATCTTCAAATTTTTTCTCTGCTCACATTTCATTGCCTTCTTGTGTTAACAGTACATCCTTCTGCCTTCTTCTTATGTGGAAACCCATGACTGCATTTATGACCCACTTAGATAATCCTAGATACTGTCCCCATCTCAAGATCTTTAACTTAATCACATATTGTATGACATAAGCTAATATTCGCCCTTTTACCATAGAAGGTAATATTCCCAAATTCCATGGATTAGGAAGTGGTTATCTTTGACAGCCATTATTTTGCCTACCACAGTCATAAAATTATTCTAAAGATTCAACAAAATCCCAATGAAAATCCCTCTGTAGAAACTGACATACTGATTCTATAAGTTATATGAAAATAAAAGGACCTATAATGGGCAAAACAATTGTGAGTAAGAACAAAGGTGGAGAATCTATACTACGTGCCTTTAAGGCTTATTACAAAGTTACAATTATCAAGACAATGTGGTATTAGCACCAGGAGAGACATAGAGAACAGAATAGAATCCAAAAACAGACTTGTACATATATGGTCAGTTAATTTTTGACCAAGGTTCCAAGGCAATTCAATGGAGAAAGGATTGTGTTTCAACAAATGGTGCTGAAACAACTGGAAAGATGAGGAAAATACACCTAGACTCTTGACCTCATGGCTTATACAAACACTTATGTGAAATGGATCACAGACCTACATGTAATAGCCCAAACCATAAAACATCTAGAAAACATAAGAAAAAACACTTGTCACCTAGGGTTACGAAAAGATTTCTTAGATGGGATACAAAACTAGACTTCTTCAAAAGAAAAAACTCTTAATCTCCAAAAGAGACAGTTAAAAAAAATGAAAACCCAAGCCAAAAACTGGGAGAACATATTCTGAAAACATATATCTGACAAAGTACCTGTATCCAGGACATATAAAGAACTTTTACAACTAAAAAATGAGAAAACAATTTAATTCAAAAATGGCAAAAAAAGAAAATAAGGACACTCCATCAGAGAAGTTATTTAAAGGCAAATAAGCATCTGAAAAGATACTCAAAATTTTCAGGCATTAAGGAAATACAATATCAATGCAATAAAATAACAAGATAAAACTACACACTCACCACAATGGCTACAATTAAAATGATCAACTTAGACAACAGTTGCTGAGGATGTGGAACAACTGGAACCCCCGCATATACTGCTGCTGAGAATGCAAAACAGTATGGTCACTTTAGAAAACACTTTGGCAGTTTTTTATAAAGTTAAGCACATACTTACCCTATGGCCAATAATCCCATGCCTAGGTATTCACTCAAGAAAAGGAAAAGTATATGTCACCACAGACTTGTATTCAAATGTTCAAAGCAGCTTTATTTGTAACAGCCACTGGCACCAACCCAAAAGTCCATCAATTGGTGAACAGGTAAACCAACTGTCGTATTATCCGTTCAATGGAATAGCAATGAGCAGTAAAAAGGAACAGAATAAGGATGCATGCAACAACATGTGTAAACCCCAACTGCATTATGCTAAGTAAAATAACTCAAACTGAAAACACAACATACCGTATGACTCCATTTAGTTGATGTTCTAGAAAAGGTAAAAATATAAATACAGAAAACATTATCAGTGTGGTTACCAGTGGCTATGTTGGGGAAAAAGTGGACTACGAAGGGACATGAGGGTATTTTCTGCAGTGGTGTAACTGTGCTATGTTTATATCTTTGGGTGGTTGCTACACAAATATATGGACTTCTCAAAACACAGAAGGCTGTGCACTAAACAAGGGTAAACTTTACCACATGTAACATATACATATTTCAATAAACCTGGCATATCTACCTGTGCATGTACAACTACCTCAGTAGCTGAGAGTTACAGGATGTTTATGACATGTCAATACTGGGCTGCTCTTCATACAGGATCTCACCTAAGGCTCACAGCAGCCCTGCAAAGGAGGCATCTTGAATAATCCCATTTTACGAATGAGGAACAAAGGTTTAGATGTTAAATAACTTGTCCCAGCAGCTAGCAGCTCACAGAGCTGGGATTCAAACTTAGATCTACTTGACATTTGACCCCAAAGTCCTTTTAATACTGACATTATACTGATAAATCAACATTCTTGGAAAAGCATCAGGATGGATACACACTGAGAATTAACAGAAACCTCCAGCCCAGAGGATTAAGGACAATCTTTACATTCTTGTTTATAACTGCGGATTTTTCTTCAAGGTGCAAGTACTGCATTTGCATTTGAAAAACAACAAAAGAAACTTGAATTGGAAAAGAGGGGGAGGTTGTGAGGAGATGGGACCTACAAAAAACTCAACTCAAAAGCAAACCTCCATTAATTAACTGAATTTGAATTTTAAAAAGTTAAATGAAGTATAAACTCAAGTACAAAAGCTCAAAAAATATACATAGTAACACTTATAATGAGATTTCCAAATCTCCTTTAATACATACAGTAACAATTATAATGGTAACAATTAAAAAAAAACTACAGTGGGAAGACCATCAGATTTGGAAAGGTTGCTATCTAGAATATAATATACTGCCTTTTTGTGTCACAATATTCTCGTCTATAAAATCAGAGTAACATGTACCTCACAAGGTGGTTGTAAGTTAAAGATAATGAATACAAAAAATGCTTTGTGTAAAGCACTACATTAGTGGTTCTCAAAATTGTTTGTATCAGGATTCCTTTACACTCTTAAAAATTACTGAGGAACCCAAAAGCTTTGTTTATATGGGTCATATCTATTGTTATTCACTGTATTAAATTTTGAAACGGTTATTTTTGAAATATTAGTTCACTTAAAAATAATAAAGTCATTATATATTAACACAAGTAACATAATTTTAATGAGAAAAAACATTTTCCACAATTTTTATAGTTTTGAAAATTTTTTATTTTTTATTTTTTTAAATGTTAGGGAGTATCCCCCTTTATTTTTTATTTTTTATTTATTTTTATTTATGATAGTCACACAGAGAGAGAGAGAGAGGCAGAGACACAGGCAGAGGGAGAAGCAGGCTCCATGCACCGGGATCCCGACGTGGGACTCGATCCCGGGCTCCAGGATGGTGCCTTGGGCCAAAGGCAGGCGCTAAACCGCTGCGCCACCCAGGGATCCCTAGTTTTGAAAATTTTTTAAATGTCTGGCTTCATAAAAGACACCTAGATTTTAATATCTACATCGTGCATTCATTCTATTGCAATATGTTGTTTTGATTTGAGCATATGAAGGAAATTTGGCTTCACAGAGATTTGTAGTTAGAAAAGAACTGAGTATTTTAATAGCTCTTTCAGATAATGGTGGATATTCCTCTTTGACAGGATACCAAAAGTCAACCAGTGGTACTTTCCTGAAGGTTAACTGTGATGTGGAATCTGAAACCCTATCAATGAACTTTTTGTAGTCCACTACATTAAAATCCATGGGTCTCTTGCACTTAGAATGAATGTTTTATCCCTGCGTAATTATAATACCATGTGGGTTGATTGAAAAATATTAGTTCACTGAGTAATAAAAATCTTTCACATGTTGACACATTACACTATACAAAGGCAAAAAAATCACAATAGTTATTATCACAACCTATTTTATAAGAAATATGTTAAGTAATGGGAGGCTGTCAAATTCACGGGTAGATAAAACTTTTCAATAACTCTTTTTTTATAAGATTTTATCCATTCATTCATGAGAGACACAGAGAAGCAGAGACACAGGCAGAGGGAGAAGCAGGCTCTCTGCAGGGAGCCCGATGCAGGACCCAATTGCAGGACCCCAGGATCATGATTGGAGCGGAAGGCAGACACTCAACCACTGAGCCACCCAGGCTTCCCAAAACTTCTAAAAAATTCAGATTTTCCATTGAAAGCTCCAATTTTACTGTTTACAAAAACACCATCAGTTGTTTTCCTTGTTGAAAACACTGAAGGCACTCCAACAGCAGTTGTTTGAATTTTAAATTAGGTTTGTGTTTATTGTGTATCAGTGCTGTTATTTCCAAGCTACAGGTTCACTTGGATTTTCAGGGAAAATGTCTGCCAAATGCCCTAATACAAATAGCCATAGTCCTGTTAGTTGTTCTCCCAGGTAAAAATGGGTGTTCCATGAAAAAAGGCAGCTTGTAGCCCAGGCACATAAGTGGGTTTTCTGTTGTTGTAAGTTATCTCTACACCCAACATGGGGCTTGAACTTACAACCTTGAGATCAAAGTTATCTCTACACCCAACATGGGGCTTGAACTTACAACCTTGAGATCAAGAGTTGCAGACTCTACTGACTAAGCCAACCAGGCACCCCCACAAATGTTTTCCCTTGAGTCAACCACTGTACTTCAGTATACAGCAGACAGACTTTTTGCATTCTTCCTATTTTGTCACACAGAATATTAAACAGATGTTTGCTCAAAGGTCAATATTTAATGAGACTGGTATTTTTTTATACTTTATTAAGGACATCCTTATGTGAACTGGCTTTAAAAAAAAAAAAACTGCAAGCAGACCGCAGTGAAGAATCCAATGACTATTAGCATGGTTTCCTGTCACCAGCTTGATTCATGCTCAGGTGCCAGCAGTTTACCCAGCACTGCTTTTGTACCATCAGTGCAAATGTCAACACAGACAGAGGCACAGAACATCCTAGTATTATAAAAACAGCTGTGGGGCAGCCTAAGGTGGCTCAGCGGTTTAGTGCTGCCTTCAGCCTGGGGCATGATCCTGGAGACCCGGTATGGATCCCACATCATCGGGCTCCCTGCATGGAGCCTGCTTCTCCCCCTGCCTGTGTCTCTGCCTCTCTCTGCCTCTCTCCCCCTCCCTCCCTCCCTCCCTCTCTCTCTCTCTCTCTCTCTCTCACACACACATAAATAATAAAATCTTAAAAAAAAACAGCTATGGCCTTGCAGAAAGGTTCTCAAGCCCCACCCCCAAGGGGAGTCTGTGAAAAATGGTTTGATAACTGCTGCACTAAATATATGTTAGTTATGATTATTAATTCTCAAACCAAGGGAGGCTCTTTGTGAGGTGCTACAAAGCCAAAGAGAGCTACCACTGAAAGCTGCCAAGGTAAGAATGACCTCACCACTAGCCTCTAAAGAAGAAATAGGCTTGAGGGGGACTCACAAGCTAATGGAAACGGAGTTATCACCACAGAGAAGGAATCAGCAGAAGCGACTTTTTCTCTCTGAAAGCACAAGGGAGATATAGTGAAAAAACTAGAAAACCAGACTGATTTGTCAACCAAAGCCTATGGCTACATATACCATTACCAGAAACAATGGATGGACTTGAAAACAGACTTTTAGAAAAGATAAGTGAATGAGAACATTAACAAATGCAAGGACAATGGTAAATATAGGATTCATAGGTAAATTAAATAATACATAGAGGTAAAATTTTTCTAAAGAATTTTCAAACTATAAACAAAAAATAGATGAGATACTGGGAGAGTAAACCCTCCGAGCTAAACTCATGATCTTCCCTGAAAGAGGTTTCTTTTAATTTAATTGAAGAATATAGTAGGAAATTATGAGAATAGAAGTACCAAAATGTTTAAAATGTTGGGAAACTGATTACTTCATAATTTTTGATGTAGTTTAAAGGGAAATTATGGGACACCTGGGTGGGTCCTCGGTTGAGCATCTGCCTTTGGCTCAGGGCATGATCCCAGCCCAGGGATTGCGTCCCATATCAGGCTCCTCACAGGAAGCCTGCTTTTCCTTCTGCCTATGTCTCTGCCTCTGTCTCTGTGTCTCTCATAAATAAATAAATAAATAAAATCTTTTAAAAATTTTAAAGGAAATTAAGAGCTCTGGGTCTATTACATGAAAAATTAAAAGCAGAAACAAGATGAACTTACAAGAGGACAAATAATAATACAAAAATATAATTCCTACTTCAAATACTGGGGTTGAAAAATACAAATAGGATGAAACGTTCTTTTTAAAAAAAAAAAAAAGATTTAGTTATTTATGATAGACACACAGAGAGAGAGAGAGGCAGAGACACAGGCAGAGGGAGAAGCAGGCTCCATGCCTGGAGCCCGATGCGGAACTCGATCCCGGTACTCCAGGATCACGCCCTGGGCCAAAGGCAGGCGCCAAACTGCCCAGGGATCCCAGGATGAAACGTTCTTATACTACTCACCTATTGCTATCAAAGTTACCACCAACATAATGACTTTAAAAAGCATAAATTTATTATCTTTACTGTTCCAGACATCAAATGTCTGAAATGGTTCTCTCACTGGGCTAAAATCAAGTGCCACCAGAGCTGTGATCCTTTCAGAGTCTCTAGGAGAAGACAGTTTCCCTGCCTGACCAGCTGCCAGATGCTGCCTTGTAGCCCCTTGGCTCATGGCCCCTTCCTCCAGTTTCAAAGCCAGTGGGGGAGAGTTCAGTCCTCCTTACATTGACTCACTCTGACCTCCTCTTCTGCCTCCCTCTTCTACATTTAAGACCTGTGATTATTGGCCTTGCCAGGGAATCCAGAATAATCTCCCTATTTTCAAGGCAGCTGATTAGCAACCTTAATTCCATCTGCTACATTCATTCCTCTTTGCTATATAATGGAATATATTCCCAGGTTCCTAGGATTAGGATGTGTGTATATTTGGGGGGGGGGGCATTATTCTGCCTATCACAGACCTATAATAAGAAAGTTCACTTACTGGATTAAAAAATTAAATCTGTTGCATTCAAGAGTCACATTTGCAACTGATTTCAAAAGTCAAACCAACTACAAGAAAGGAGATGACAAAGTTTATCATGTCTGGGTGAGGATAAGAGCAGCAGTCTACTAGTAATCTGGTAGATTTCAAAGATAAATCATTAAAATGTTAAAATGACTAATAATGAAAATGTAAACAATGAAAACCTAGCAATATGGCCATAGACTATGACACTAATCTGACCATTTTTCTTTTAATAATATACATAGATATTTTCATTGTGGGCTTCTACATGCTACTATTTATTAAATAATCACAGATAAAGTTGACAAAATTCCTAAGGAAACTATGGAAATGAACACTAGAGTACATAAAAATAGCATGATTCTCTCTACAGAGAGTGTCAAGTAGCAGGAAAAAAATTAGGCTTTCTTTACATACACACAGATTTTTCCAGATGGGGGACAAAAAGGATCATGAGGCACTGACACACAATAAACACAAATCTAAGGAGGGCAGATGTAACGAGTACTGTGCATTACATGCAACTGATGAATCACTAAATTCTACCCCTGAAACTAATAATACACTATAATTTTAACTACAATTTAAGTAAAATCTTTCAAAGATAAAATAAAATTTAAAAAACTGAGGGGATCCCTGGGTGACTCAGCGGTTTAGCGCATGCCTCCGGCCCAGGGTGCGATCCTGGAGTCCCAGGATGGAGTCCCACGTCGGGCTCCCGGTATGGAGTCTGCTTCTCCCTCTGCCTGTTTCTCTGCCTCTCTCTCTCTCTATGTCTATCATAAATAATAAAATCTTAAAAAAAAACTGTTTGAGTGCTTTCAACGTATGGAATGTATAAAAATGAAAAAGGAAGTCTCTGCCCAGAAGTTAGCTCAAAGACTAATAGGAACAGAGGGAGGAGATAAGATTTTTTGAAGTATTAAACAGTTTTGCTGTATCCCAGGGGACTGGAACACTCAGAGTAAATTCTGTAAATCTTGCAGGGGGCGGGGGGAGGCGCAGGAAGCTAGGCAACCAGGAGGTAAGGCACCAGAGGAAATAAGGGGAAAGTATGCTGGGGTAATGAGGTAGAGGGATTTGAATACTAAGGTAAAGTCCTTGGAATTTATTAACAGGCAATGGGGAGACCCTGAAGATTTTCTGAACAGAAAAAAGGCATAGAACAATGTGTAAGGCAGATTGTAACTGGCAGAGATTGGAAGCAGAAATTCTACACAATTCATAATAAACTGACAACAATAGACTGAATGCTGCCTAACCATATGGATCTTTTTCAATGTCCACTTGTGAAGCAGTGCAGCAGAGCCAAAGAGATTATTTGTGCAGCTCTGTTTGAATTGTCAGTTTTTCATGAGCAAAATGCAGACAATACTATCTCTAACAGGCAGTGCTGAGGTAAGAATTAAATAACCTATCAGAAAGCACCTATTGCAAGGTCTGGCACCTAGCAGGTAAGAGCCAATAAATGCTTGTTTCCTTCCTTAAGAAATGACTAAATCCACGATGAAACAGAACACTATTGGAGAACATTTAAAATACTACTAAAACATTAAAACATCCGGGCTGCTGCCAAAGCAAGGTTCAGAGAAAACATAACCACTCCAAAAGTAGAACTAAAAGCAAAAAAGAAAAGAAAAAAAGAGGCAAAGGGAAAACTAATGAACTAAGTCTTTAAGAAATTTAGGGAGGGGAAAAAACCCAAAGGAGCCAAAATATGAAAATAGTAAAACTAAAAGCAGAAATACAGATACAAAAATGAACCAATCAGTAACACCAACAGCTGGTTCTTTGAAAAAATGAACTATAAAGTTGGTCAAATAACATACAAAGTTGGTCAAATAACATACTCAGAAATTTTAGAAGATGTAATTTATACACACATTTGTAATTGGGGAAGAAGGTATGTCAACTATACCAACACATTTGAGAGCCAAGTTAAAAAGATGACTGCATATCCAATAGGGAATTCCAAACCTCACTGGCGAGCAGAGAAGTGATGCAGTAATAACACAATGACAAGAAAATTTATTTAACAAAAAAGTCACAGTCAAAGCCTAAACTACTTTGAGTCACTTTTCAAGAAACATTTAGACCAGAGTCCAAGTATAAAAATAGATTTTGCTTAATTCTCCACAAACCAGCAAATGGAAGTTCCGCTGGATATTGTGGCATAAACCACTACTTCCTAGATTTCACTTTTCCAATTATACCTTTACAGTGGATGTGTTCCACTCTATAAATCTGCCATGCTAGTACACAATCACTATGGAGTGTTACAGGGGTCAAACTACAAAGCTAGTATCCTCTCTGAAATGTATACGGAGCTTTCTGCTTGAGGCTCAAATTCTCTCTCTCCACTTTGTAGGGAAAATAAAGGGATGGAGGGAGGGAAAGGTAGGAAAGAGATGACTCTGAGTGTCAAAGTTCCAATATCTGTTTTCTGCAAATCAAAAGAATGCAGATGGACTCATTTTAGATCCATCGGTCTTTTCCAGTTACATGCAGCAGGCATACACACATGCACATGCATACACATGTACACACAAACGCACGCGTGCACACACACTTTGGGTGACACATCCCTGTGGGTGCCTCTCTGTCTACTACTTCAGAGAATGGCTCCAACTGACAAACTGCTGACACTCTCCCAAACTGTTAAAGGGACTGTATCTCTTACACTGAGCAGAACCTTACTGACAAAATTTAAATTCTCTTAGTGCCAATTTTAATTGGTTTCATTAAGATGAAAAATGTTTAAAAGCATATAACCATAAGATGTAAGAAAGCACAAAAGCCCAATAAAAACAAGTCACTCTTAAGGAGAACTAGAATGAGGCCAGACTGGAAGTTTATCAGCTATGCAATCATGTGGGGGGGGGGGCGGATTCACTCTCCCTAAGCCTATCTCCTCCTGGATTTGCTCACATATTAATTCACTAAGAATGGGGGACGTGGAAGCCTTGTGTAGATGATCGATGATTTTACCTATTTCTTGCTGCCACGAGTATTCTAAAAGAGAAAAGTTGTAACAATCCCACTTAGCAATTGTTTTTCTCCCTACTAGGCCATAGCTGACAAAATAAGAATCATTAGATATAAGGAGCCTATCTCAAGTTCAATTCAAGGCTTGCATCTTGAATTCTAGTACAGGTACAACCTATAATCAGGCAAGGCAACCGGAAACCTCAAGCTCAGTATTGGGAGGCTTAACTCCTAGAGTCCTAGGAAACCACCTAAAACTCCTCCCACCCACTGTCTCTCCCCTATAACAGAGTCTCCGATGGTACATGTCTATTTGTACTCAACATCCACTCATTCAGCGCATTTATTGAATGCCTCAACATCCTGGACTTCAAAGAGCTCACAGCCAAGAAAAACATGTGATATGTGTGTAATTATCAAGTAATGGGAATGATATTTTTAAAACCAGAAATTATGCATTCAAATGGGACTTGTCGCCTTTAAACAGTCCCCCTGGGAGGCAATGAGCTAATTCCACTTCATTGTTCAAACCACCTTTAGAGCTTTCCTCCTGGAATCGCCTTGAGAACCTGCAGTCTCTTCTTTTGAATATCCTCAATGGTGCCAACTCTTCACTGAGAGTGAATTCAATTTTTGGAAATGGCCAAAAGTCAGTCAGAGCCAAGTTTAGTGAATAAGATGCATGATCAAACTAGATGGCACTATTTTCGTTCAAAAATGATCCATGATTATTAAGCAATGAGACAGATTTCCTTATATGATTTGTAATCTGACTCTGAAGGAAATTTCAGATGAGTAACAAGGAATATGAGTAGTGGAATTGGTAGATACATATTTCTTTTTCCTAAGTAACTTCTTAGAGGGATAATATTCATTTGGATGTGTAAGCTTAGATATAAGTTTTGCTTTGTGTAATCACAATTCATAAATAGAAGGCTCCTTGGGATGTTGGACCCATTGTGTCATGGGCAGGCCTGTCTCTAAATTAGAGAGGTCGCATGGCACGCAGGAATGAGCACAGGCTTCAGAAGATCAACTGACTCACGTCAGAATCCTGGCCTGGCCCCTTGCTGCCTGTGTGACTTCAGGGATGTCGCAAGGTCTCTAAGACTGCAAAACAAGGCTGATCATCTAACTTGCAGGGTTGTTGCAAAGATGTGAGATAATGCCCAACCCATGCTAGGTGCCCCATAAGTCACACCGATGATTAATAATAACCTCAGCATAATTGAGAGGTTTTCCTTACTCTAGGTGGCTTGCGATGACAGAATAACAGGTAAACAAACAGAAATTTGGGTGGTGGGTGAATAGGTCATGAAAAGAACCAATATACGCTCACTACCTTTGGGTCTGGAGCCGACTTTAAAACAAAAAAAGTAATATGTAAATAATATTTGCAGTAATCATTATTAATACCACATGTACTATTTTTAAATCATAGGACATGTGCCACCTGCAATGCTGCCACCACACTGACATTTCGTCTGAGCATACCAGGCCCTCTCAGGAACCCTGTGCCTCTACATCCTCTGTCCCTCCTAACATGCCTGCCCTCTTGTCTGACAAAACCCTACAATTATACCCTTCAGGATCACATCATGGAACCTTCCTTGACTGTTCTGCCAGAACTGGTGGCTCTACCCCTCGTGCTTCCACAGCATTTGGTTCCCATCTCTGGAATGCCTGTTTCTGTGGTGAATTTTAACTTCTCTTCCAATTTCTGCTTCTACTGCCAGGCTTGAGCATGGAGAGGAATTGTTTCTGTACTTAGAAACACCTAGAGCATCTCTTGGCACACAGTAGGAACTTGGGAGATGTTTGATGAATGCTTTAAATATAAATATTTTATAAATGACTGGTAAAGGCCAGGTAGCTACCTTTTGTTAACAGCTACCAGAAATCACATCCATTTTTCCTAAATTCAAAGAAGAGACAAGATAACTTACACAGACAACAGAATGGATTTAGAAGTTGTGGCATATGGAAACTTCTAAACACTACTGACTTCCTTAGTACTCCGTGCTCCCATGAGCAGCATCCCTCAGCTTTCATCCCAGACCAGGACACCTGTGGGATGTACCAGTGTCAGGAGCTCACTGCAGATGATTCAGAAGGCCTAGCAGAGTTCTCACAGCCTTCCAGCACTGCCGGGCTACAATGGCTGAAAGGCCTTCTCCAAGCCAGCAACTCCAGCAAGTTAGCAGAAAATATCAAGGCTCCAAAGTGTGGCCAGGGTGCTGGCTTAATGCCACCTACTCCCAGATCCCCACCTCCTACAAGCACCTCAGAATC
Source organism: Nyctereutes procyonoides (assembly GCF_905146905.1). Lineage (NCBI taxonomy): Eukaryota > Metazoa > Chordata > Mammalia > Carnivora > Canidae > Nyctereutes > Nyctereutes procyonoides. The sequence goes on along the minus strand of NW_026575003.1, from coordinate 93,686 downwards.
AGTCTGCCAATTCTGTACACTACTGATAGTCTCCTATTCAATGAAGAAGGCTCCCTCACTGTTATGTTAGAAAGCATCAGGCATTCAGAGAAGGACTTGGTGGGTCCAGTGTGCCTGTTTCAGCGAGTCTTAACCTGCGTAACTAAAAAGAAGTTCATGATCAACCAGTTCTGTGCCAGATGGAAATAGGCAGAGGGTCAGCTGGCAGCCCTGTGCATCTGAGCGCTGACATTTGTGAATCATTGTCTGTTACTGCAGTTTTCCAGAGCCCTGGCAGTACAGCAGTGGGTTCAGACTCATCAAGATCAAAAGACTGGAAAGGAGATTTGGAGCCATGGCCCATGCCGTGGGACCCACAAAACCATGACAGTGACTATTTTTGTGACACACATAATCCACAGAGTAAAGGCAGCCACGTTCTGCCTTAGCGTCACGGTCTTTCCTGTCTCTCTAATGGAATGACTGCATTCTGAAGGAAGGCAGAATACGAGAAGAAAGAGAACCAAGCCACAGACCACCAGAAAAGCCATGATTGGAAGAAGCTGTTTTAGATTTCTCCTATAGGCTCTGGAGAGTCATCCATCCATTTTGTAAATATTTACTGAGTCAGGTGCTATTCCAGGTATGCAGGATAACATAATGGACAGAAATCATGGCCATGGCCCCATGAAGCTTATAGTTTAGTAGGGGAGAAAGGCATTAATCAAATAAGCACACAAATATAAGGGTACAAATAACTGCTATGATGGAAGAATTCAGCATACTACGGAGACTGTATAAACAGATATCAGTGGACCTATTAAGTCAGAAAGGCTTCCCTCAGCAAGTAACAAGTGAGCTGAGTTCTCAAGGATAAATAAGAATTAACTAGATCAGGAGGAGAGGAGAGGAGAGGGAAACATTCCTGGCAAAGAGAACAGCATGTGCCGACGTCCTGGGGTTTCTACCCAGGGGGATGTTGAACTGGCTCCAAATCAGACGCAGGGAGAAAGGCAGCAGCACCAAGGTTAGAGACCCTGGCACAAGGTATCTTCCTGTCTACGCCCCCTTGGTTTGCACTCTAGTTGTCTAGAAGGTCCTCCTCAGCATGGAACAAGACTAAAGAACAATGTCAAAAACTAGGTGTGCCCCCGAGGCATGACACAACAGACCTGCCAATATTACCTGGCCACTGTCTTAGCAGTCACCACTGGGAGGCAACAGGACTCACTCCCACTGAAGCAACACTGTATCAGGAAAATGATGCCCTATAAAAGGTCTATAAACTTAGAGATACATCTCAATCCCAGTAGAATTAAAGTGTTGGTAAATATATTGATGATTACTATAAATCCTTTTAGATAACTAATATTTCATTGTAATTTCCATACACCAATTTTTGGGGGTGGTGAAGGGGCTGCAGGAAAAGAAAGTGGTGAAGGATGTTATCTTTGCAGCACTATTGTGCTTTGGCAACTGTCAGCTAGTTAGAACACCTGAGGCAGTTCTTGGGTTCTGAATTATCTGTCGCCTTGCAAAATAGTGCTGGAACTATCTATTTGTAAAGCACTTTGCAATCAATCATTAATTTGGCTTCCCATCCTGCTGAGATCATACTCATTGTACAGATAAAGCAGATAAGCAAGTGGCCCAAGGATACAAAACAATTCAGGTTTTACTTATCTTTCTTACCACCCTCGCCAAACAATGTAGACACACACAGCCCTTCCAGCTCCAGCCCCAATCCTGCTACCCTGTAGATCAATCCTCAGCCCTAGGATTAGCAGAGGAAGGTGCTGCAGTCCTTCTCCCTCACTTGCTCTCAACACGCTCCTCTATGCAAAATGCCTTTGAGGCCAACAATGATAATGACTACACTGTGATAGGGACATTGGCACTCCAGACTAGAATATGAACTCAGTAGTGCTCAAAGAGGTATAAGAGCACCTAGGAAGTCACAATGGCTTGTAGTTTAAAATGTCAGTGTCCCCAGGGAGTCTGCACTCCTAACAGTCTCTCCCAAGACTTCCCTTCATCCCCCACAAACAACCCAGGCAGTGGTCTCCTCAGGGCTCCCACAGTGCAACACTGCACAGTGCTGTAAATCATCGATTTACATATCCTACTCCATCCCTAAACTGGGACCTCCCAGCATCTGAAGCACCTCGCATGGGACCTAGCATACAAAAGGCTGATTGAGGGCACAGCTTCCCACCAGCAAATAAGGGAAACAGGTATCTCTTCACAAACTAGTGGATTTGGAAGATCAATTAGGCCAACTCCTTATTCTTCAGATGAGGAGAGAATATGTAACCCAGTCACATGGGGCCTGGTCTTCAATCCAGGTCTTTTGGCTCAGTTTAGTTCCACAAACATTTTATAAGGGCCTGCTCTGTTTCAGATGCCGCCGCCACCGTGGGAGGTGCTGGGAATAGTGAGATATGCAGGAGATGGGTCTCAGCTTCAGGGAGCGCACAGCCTGGGGGAGGGAACAGAGTTACAGAACACTTGGGCAAGTGCAAGGACAGGCGCTGGATTCCTTCCTTAGTCAGTGTTCTCTCCACATAGTCCACTGGATATTCCCCAGCTGGGAAGCAGGACGGCAATATCTACTTCCTGCAAATAAACTTACAGTGAAGACTGATGAGAAACGGCGCACGGAAAATCGTCAGGTTCACCCCCAGAGGCATTATGTAAGGTATTGCCATACCCTGATACCGACTCCAAGGATTCAACGTCGTTTCAGATATCACCCGACAAAGCAGCAAACAAGCGAGGGGTGGGCATACATCCAAAGAAAACCTCAAGGGCTCAGAGAAACTGGAGGAAACAGTTGGGAGGGGGGGCAGTAGGGGTGTTGGGTCAAGCGACAGGGCCCCGGCGCGTGGAACCGAGGGCAGGCAGCGGGGTGCGGGAAGAGGGGACGCCAGGGGAGCGTTGGGCCAGCAGCGAGGGTGGGCTGGCCAAGAGGAACCCGGCTCCCGCGGGGCCAAGGCCCGGGGTGGGGTGGGGTGGGGTGGGGGCGCTGAAGGCACCGGGCGCGGGAGCGGGAAGTGCTGCCCCGAGCGCCGCTCGCACCGCGGGGAGCTACCCCGCCGCCCGCCGCAGCCTCACAGCCGCCGCGCCTCCCCAGCGGCGCCTCACCTCGGGTTGAAGTCCTGGAAGAGGCCCCTCAGGTTCATGGCGGAGAACTTCGCCGCGGCGGCCTCCTCCTCCCCCCTCCCCCCGCGCCGCGCAGCCTGCGCGTTACAGCGGGTTCATGGTGCCAGCGCGAGCCGTGTCCCCGCTGCCGCCACCGCCGCCGCCGTCACCACCTCCGTCGCCGTCACCACCTTCGTCGCCGCCGCCGCCGCCCGGAGAAACCTGAGCCCCCGCCCCCCGCCCCTCCTTCCGGGCTTCCGTACGGCGGCGGCGCATGCGCCCAGCCCCGCCCCGTCGGCCGGGGAAGTGCCGCGAGCGAGCCTCGTGCGACGCTGCCCTCACAACTGGCGGCACGCGGCCCCGGGTTCGTGCGGGGGCCGTGGAGGCTGTGAGAGACGGGGAGCCCGGGCGAGGCGGCTCGGTCCAGTCCTGCGGGAAAGGAGCGCACCACCCGGAAAGGTCTTCGCAGGCGCCCGTCACCTTAGCCCGCGCTGCCTTCGGGAGATTTCCCCGGAGACTCGCGGTGGGGCTGGCGGAGTTGCGGCCACGGGGACTCGTTGCGCTTTGGCGATCTTACCCCAGGCTTCACGTGTCCTGTCGGTGACTCCCAAGTCTGCATCTCAACTTCCCTCCCAAGGCCCAGACCAGCATATGGCCACATGCTGCTGGGCGGTCCCACACTCCGGTTACCCTGTGCCACAGTCATCTTTCCTCCCAACCGCCTTCTCCTCCTGGGCTGCCCTCTCTGTTGGCAGCAGACCTATTCATGGGGGCATGCCACGCTGGGGATCGGGTAGTCATCCTCCCATTTGCTAACCTAGTTAGAGACTCCTTGGCCCCTGCCTAGGCTTTGTGGTCACTTCCCACCTGGACTCTTCCTCCACTCTTGGCCATCCTATTTATAACTGCTAGCTTCATCTCCCTTAGACAAGTCAACATCTTTACGCCTCAATTTTTCTTCTCTGCAAAATGGAGATGATAAAACCAACTTCCTAAACTTTGATGGCATAGCATGCATAGCACTGCTTGGCTCACGCCAGGTGCTCAGGGAGTGTTGTTACTCTCTAGCGCTCTTCCCAGGCCCTACCTCCTCAAAGAGTCTATTTACTTTTGGAATTCGAGAGCTGGACAAGTTCACAGCAGGTGACCTACTCTACCTTCTTCACTTCCGGCTTATTTAAGACTTTCCATGAGCACAGCAATACCTTATACATTAGTCTAGCATCATTATGGATAATAGTTGTACTTTGTTACAATAACAGAGTTTCATGAATGGCAATTTTTATATGGGTTAGCCCTGGGGGCAGCTTGAGAAGATCACAGTTATTATGATAGTCATACCTTGTCATGATGTATCATCTTTCTTCTGAGAAACTGAAAACATTTCACAAGTGATAATTAGGCTTCCCAAACCCACTGGAGAATAGATATTACCACAGGAGCTGCTTTTAAGGATGAGTAACCTGAATCAGGTTTGTCAGCTGCTGAAGCACCAGAAACCAGTCCCAGGCTTTTTGGTCCAGCTCCCTTACCCATCCTCTGGGTACAGTCTAGTGTCTACCCCTGAGGAGGTTCTCAGTGAACATTTAAATACAGAAGAGAAAGCTGAGGCACAGAGAGGTTTCTATGGTATGTCTTGGGCTACCCAGCTAGTACAGGTAAGTGGGAGGCTGCTGGAACTGCAGCCCGCACTCTGCAAAGAAGTACTTGCCAACACCATCTTAATTACCAGTGACCTCCCATAAACAGGCATTAAGATGGTTTGTGCTAAGATGCTTTAACAACAGCTATTCTTGCCCTTTCAAAAACTTCACCGACCGAGACCAAGTAGGCTGCTTAGAGGCCAGAGTTTTGAGGGCAGGCACTACTTTGGTAAGGTCCCAGGGAGTCCCAGAGCTGATGCACAGCTCTGCAGCTCACAGTCCCCCAGACATGACCAGATATGAGGGCTGCCCGGCCTGAGGAACAGAACACTAATGTACAAACCAATTGTTGTAATCTTTTGCTCTAACGAGCCAAATTGCTGAGGGGAGCTTATAGGCCTGTCCATGGGAACATAAGGGAAGCATTGGACTATTCCAAGGCCTCACATCACCAATCCTCACGAAGTGGATGTATCTGGACTGCCTTGGGTTCACAGGAGGCCCAGCCCTGTACTCTACTGGTGCACTCATGGAAATGAAAATCAGAATATCCAGGTGTCCCTCTTGTCCTCTCTCTGGCAAGTGCAAAAGACCCTGCTGCCAATGTACTGCCAACGCCGGACCTCTCATTCAGTGTCTCGCCCTGACCAAAGGCCCAAAGCTTTACTGGCCTGTGTGCACAGACCCATGAGTTACCCAGACATTGAGGAAAGATTCTGGGCCATACACAGGATGATGCCCACATCATCTCCCCTAGCAAATTTTGATTCACCACCAAATTTCAGGGCCATCTTACTACAGATTCCTAATGTTCCCTATTCAAAGGCATGAAATGGCACAGAATTGAAAAAGCATGACCCTAAATAAGCCAGAAAGCACATCCATGTGGCTTTGGAGCGGGTACATGTTACAGTGTCCCAGAAACATCAGCATATAACATGGTTTTGAAGACTACCTTGGATTTGTACCATCCTTCTGATAAGTTGGTGGCTTGTCCAATTCAACATTCACACTGGCTCCAAAGTGATTGTGTGGAGGGCAGGCTTCTGAAGAGCAGGGCTGTGAAGGAGAGAATCTGGTACATTCAGACACTTGGGTCATAGAGGGCCTGGGTTAGGGGAAAGAAGTGGCTGTGGCCTGGGGCACAGCAGGGTGGACAGAGCATGGAGTTATGACTCAAACCAGCTTCACCACTGCTCCAGTGGAAGGAGAAAGAGCTGGGATCCAATCCTGGGGAAGGCCAGCAGGCCCCCTAAACTCCCTGGGGGGGGGGATCAGCTTGACAATGTCTTCAGCCAAGAGACACAAGATGCCAGCTGAAGGCTAAATCACTTTCAACCCCACATTCTCCACTCTAAGTTCCCCAAAGTCCACATCCTGAATTCCACCAATTAGAGAATCACAGGAGTCCCCAGGACTCTGCTATGCACCACTTGCTTCCTGAGGCAGCCCTTTTTCTGGCTACTTCAAGTTGACTTGGGTAAGTGTGTCATCATTTTGTTCCTGAGATCTCCCTGAGAGGTGGTTGGAGTCTGGACAGGGGGGCTGTAGAACATATAGCTGGGTTTGGGAACTCCAGGAACTTGGGGAGGAGGCTAGGAGCAAAGGAAGAAGCCAAGAAGGTAATATGTATGGTTCTGCTTGGATTTCAAGCTGCAAATCCTTGGTCTTCTTCAAGGGCCCAGAAGGAACCACTCTTTATCATTGAGATGTCCCCAGGGACCTGTAAATTGCAACCATGGAGAGATGAGAGGGAAGGAAGGCAGTCCCAAAGCACCGTTGGCCCTCTTGTCACCAAGGGCAGCTCAGGAAGCAAGTGGGCCAGCATCCTTTCTGGAGCACACTTCCCAGTGAAGGGAACAGGGATTATTTCCTATTGGAAGGTGGAGTGGGCAGGCTGTGTCTGGGCCTACAGAGCCACCATGGTGTCCCTGTATTATCCTCCCTGGACCTCTCCTGTCACCAGGGGCTCCAGGAAGGCTTCCCAGGTGGAGAGGGAGGCTCCTAGGACCCCGTCCTCCAGTGAGATGCACCTGTAAAGACCAGGTCAAGTACATGTGGCCAGGCCTCCTGGACAGACAGGAAGAAACGTCCCTGTAAGAGGTCACCAAGCAGCTGCCCACACAATTCCCTTCTCTCTTCACTCCTGTCATGTTCTCATTCCTGCATCTCCACTCATGGCTTGCCTTTTGCCCTTTGTGATTCCATACTGGCTTTCTGCCACATGTCTCTGGGACCCTCTGCCCTTCACATAAGATGCCCTCTTATTTCTCATGTTTTCTCCTTTAAAAAATATTTTATTTATTTATTCATGAGAGACACAGAGACCCAGGCAGAGGGAGAAGCAGGCTCCCTACGGGGAGCCTGATGCAGGACTTGATCCCAGGACCCCGGGATCACAACCTGAGCCAAAGGCAGACGCTCAACCACTGAGCCACCCGGGCATCCTCCCCCATGTCTTCTCCTAATGCACTCTTAGCTGGGGCAGCTTGCAGCCTTCATTCCTTCTGTCACTTTCAGCTAATGTCTTTCTCAAAGCATCCGCTTTGTGCCTGGTGCTGTGAAAAGCACTGTTAATACACCATGTTGTATGTGATCACCTTCCAGGACAGGAGAACTGCTGAGCCAGTAAGAGAAGAAAGGGGATTATAGGCAGAGAGAACACTTGCAAAGGCACAGAGGTCATGCAAGTGGAGGCAGGTGGAGCTTTGGAGAAAACTGTCATCTATGTTCATTCTCTATGGAGTCCGAGTCTCTGTGGAGTGTGGAGGCACCCTCCTTTCAGGCAGGTCCTCTAGGCTGGGCTCTGAGAGCTCATCACAAAAGTGTTTTCCTGGATCTTTGGGGTAAATCCCTAACAGTGCAATTGCTGGGTCGTAGGGCCGGGACACCTGCACCCCGATGTTTCTAGCAGCCATGTCCACAATAGCCAAACTGTGGAAGGAGCCTCGGTGTCCATCGACAGATGAATGGATAAAGAAGCTGTGGTTTATGTATACAATGGAATATTACTCAGCCATTAGAAACGACAAATACCCACCATTTGCTTCAACGTGGATGGAACTGGAGGGTATTATGCTGAGTGAAGTAAGTCAATCGGAGAAGGACAAACAGTGTATGTTCTCATTCATTTGGGGAATATGAATAATAGTGAAAGGGAATATAAGGGAAGGGAGAAGAAATGTGTGGGAAATATCAGAAAGGGAGACAGAGCATAAAGACTTCTAACTCTGGGAAATGAACTAGGGGTGGTGGAGGGGGAGGAGGGCGGGGGGTGGGGGTGAATGGGTGACGGGCACTGAGGGGGACACTTGACGGGATGAGCACTGGGTGTTATTCTGTATGTTGGTAAACTGAACACCAATAAAAATTATTTTATTTTTTTAAAAAAGTGTTTTCCTGGGGTGCCTGGGTGGCTCCGTTGGTTTAGCCTCTGCCTTCAGCTTAGGTCATGATCCTGGAATATCCTGGATCGAGTCCCACGTCTGTCAGGCTCCCGGCTCAGTGGGAGCCCTTTCCTTCTGCCGTTCCCCCTGCTTGTGCTCTCTCTCTTTGTCAAATATATAAAAATATATATTTTTTTAAAAAGTGTTTTCCTCAGCCTGACCCTGAAACAGAACAGGAACTGACCTGGGCCATGCGAGATCCTGTGTGTAAACACAGCATATTGAGCCAAGCAACATGAAGCCATGTCTCAGTGAGCTTGATCCATACATTTCTAATACAGGTGGGTGGCTTTCTCTCAGTCTCCAGTCCATCCTGGGATCCTGTGGCCTAAAATGATTATTTTCTCTGGCTTGACATACAGCACACTCCCCCCTACCCTGGTCTATTTGCAACCCTAGGCCTGTGCACAGTGAGGACTCAGCTCCTGAATCCCATTAGCCAGCAGCTCCCTCCCTGCATCCTGCATCCAGTCAGTAACCAGGGAGCCCCTGGGAGATACAGGCGGGAGTCACAATGTCCCAAGATCCTTTCAAAGAAGCAGGGCTCCCTCCCCCAGGCCTCAAACTGGGACCCCGGCATCTGCCAGGAGCAATGATCTATTATTCCTCAGCCTGTAGTAGCTGCAGGCTTATCTGCAGGCACCCACTCTCCTTTCTGCTCCATGTTCTCCAGGTCACTGACACTGAGGGTTTTTAAGTGTTATTATATAATAAGTTAGACACGTTTGCACATGCCCATCTACTTGAGATGGACCATCCATTTGTTAACTGATTGTCAAGGGAGGAAAACACTGCATCAGCCAATTTACATGTGGATTGTAAATTGTGTAAATGTGTAAATTGTTGGATCGGACATAAACTGATTCAACAATATTAAAATGTGGGGGAGAATGTATATCTCAGATGCTCAGAAGTAATAGCTCCTTAGTGCCCACCTACTTTGACAGTAATTTTATATACAGATAACAACTTGTATATAATTTTTCTTAGGGGTTGAATTACACTCCCCTGAAAATTATGCTGAACTACTAATCCCAAAGAAAAGAGAGGTGACCTTATTTGGACATACCATCTTGGCAGATGTACTCCAGGTCAGATGAGCTCATTAGAGGGGGCCATAATGAGTCTGACTGGTGTCCTCATAAGAAGAGGGAAAATTGGACATACAAAAGTACAGAAGGAAGGCAGCCATGTGAGAAGGAAGAGCCTGGATTGATGAGACTAAGAGCCAAGGAAAAATTGGGGGTGCCAGATGCTGGAAGAGGCAAGAACAGAACCTTCTCCAGAGCTTTCAGGGGGATCATGGCCCTACAAACACCTTGAGTGTGGACTGTGAGCATCCATAATTGTGAGAAAAGAAATCCGCCCACATTCAATTTGTGGTACCTTGGTAGGTAGTCCTAGGAAATGAGTATAGTCTCAAGTCAAGGCACAAATCTTCCCCATCTTACCAAAGAGGAAACAGAGAACCAGATACTGGACCAGCTCATGTGTCCCTTCACAACCCAATTGGATCACTATGTATTCTGAAACAGAGATGAGGAGTGATGGGCTCTAGGACAGAAGGTGTAAGGATAGTTTTCACTTGGAGGTGAGTGTTGAACTGTGGCCACTGCAGGCTGCTCAGGGGTTCAGGCCTGGCCACTGCTCTCGGGGCTTCCACTCCAGTCTGGTCCCCTTCTCTTCCAGGCAACTGGGAGACCCAATGTTCTCCTGCAGGCCCACTGCCTGGAGAGGTTGGAAGTCAGACACACAGCAGGCCAGTAGTTTGAAAAACATACCCACCCAGCCTGTGCAAATTCACTGCATCCCCACAGTGAGAGTTTCTTATAGTGACTTAGGACAGACTCTTCATCTGAGTGCTAGGTACATGTGCCTTTGACCCTGGATGCTATTTCAGGAGGTCCCTTGGAGTCACACCCCATACATGCTCATGAAGAGTTACAGGGCAGCTGTCCGGGAATCTGTCACAGAAGAAGGCAGGCAAGACCCAGGAAAGAAGTCAACTCCTCCCCAAGGAGGCTGGAATTTAGGGCAGGATGTGTCATGGCTGGGGGATGGGGGCTTAACAGAGAAGCAGAACCAAGGATGAGACGCCCCAAGGCAGAATGTAAAGTGGCAGGCTTGGGGCATGTAGGGAAAGTCAAGACTTCCTGCTGAGGACAGGGGATCTCGTGCATAATCCACCTTGGCCTGGTGACAACTGCCAGACACCTGGCCACTGTGTGTGAACACAGACATTGTGGGATAGGACCTGGCACCCTGGAGATGCCTCCCCAAGGACCCTCATGCTGGTGCTCGGGTGCCCTGAGTGCTCCTGCCAGCAGTCCATGGTGGCCTGGATCAAACCCTGGGCCCCAGCAGTCACTTTCCTCCCAGGACAGCATGCAGGGTCCCGGCATCCAACTGCAGACTGTCCCACAGGGCCTGCTCCTGGGACTTGTGCCAAGGCCACCAGCCTCAGGATGCTGGGTGCTCCTCCTCCCCCCTCTCGTGAGGGGCCGACCTTCTGCACTGCCTGCCTCCTGGGGACCCAAAGGCCCTCCTGCCCGCCTGCTTGCAAAATCCTCATGTGAGCCTGGGGCCTGTGGGGTGTGGGGGAGCATCCGGTGACCACCGCCTTCACCCACTACACTTTCCTCTGCTCAAAGTGCCATTTCAGGACCCTAGGGTCCCAGGCAGCTCTGGGGATGGCTGACAGGTCCACACCCCTCTCTGGCTCAGCCTCAGAAAGCCAACCTCACAGTGGCCTTCACGAGGACACCAGCTTCACGGAGCGATGGCTATCACCCAGGAGTTCTCTGACAAGAACCACCAGGCACAGTCTCCACAGTCACCAGGCTAGGAGTGTCATTTACCGGCCCCTAGGACACGCACCGCCGACACGGCCTGGTCAGCACCCCTGGGAGCACAGGTAGGCAGAGAGGGGATCCCATCTGGGGACCCCCACAGCAAGATGAGCGCCAGTGAGCAGCAGCACTGGGGAGGGAGCGGTTGGCAGTGGGGAGACAGGACCAAGACCCAAGGTCTGCAGGCTGAGGCCACGGTCAGGAGAGACAGGGCAGGGCGGGCAGCAGGGGCTGTGGGGGCTGCCAGCTGGCCCCAGGAGCAGGACGCCCCCGATCCAGCCCGGCAACTGGTCAGCGGGCAGCCGGCCTCCTGAAGGAGCCTCGTGCTGGGCCTGAGGGGATTGATGGCCGGGTCTCGGGGACCCGAGGGTCAGGTGGCAGGAAGGACTGCCCACCGGCCCTCTCTGTGGGGCACAGAGGCTCTTCTGCAGAATTCCCCCAAGCGCCCACCAGCTGTGGGGCAGGTGCTTCCAAGGCAGGATCACATCTGATTGTCACTACTTTGCACACTCACCTGGCTGTGGTGGTTCAGGGGCAGCGATCCTCCTCACTCCTAGCACCTTGCTGCACTTCCCATGGCAGGAACCTCGAAAATCTCCACGGGCTGACAATGTGCTCTTTCCCCTGATGCACTGCCACTGCCAGTCTCTGCTACTGTCCCATTTCAGGAGAGACCGGCACACGGGACCACTGGCAAATGAGGACCGTTAGTGGTTGGGAGAAGGTCCAGCCTTATTGTGACGTCCACCACCACACCCCTGCCCTAAGAATTTGCTGTTCTCGTGACATATCCCAGGATGGGAGAGCAAGGGGAACCGAAGAGAAACTGAGCAGAACGAGCTGTCTGCACACGACCCTCCCAGACCACATAGGATTCAATGGCCGTGACGCTGGGGCAGCCTTCTTGCCCGCTGGGGGCAACTCAGACCTCCCACAATTCCAGGAAAAGCTCAGGGCTGGTGGGCTGGCGCAGGTCTCAGGGCACCCCTCCCTGCCTTCCTGTGGGATAGTGGCCGCTAGACACAGTCCCCGAAGGCAGTGTGACCCGGGCCCCTCATGTCCTCTCTGCTCACACACAGGGCCTTGCAGGGAGCAGAGCTCAGCTGCTGTGTGGCCATGAGGGAGCTGCCAGCAGGGCTCCCTTGGCCTCAGACAGGACCCTTCTCTCCGTTCCTGAAAAACCAAGTGAATGCAGGAGCGCACATCGACGTTACTTTGGAAAAATGGCACACGGCAAGGGTAAGAAGCAAAAGTGAACAAGGTTTATTTTCCTATTTGCACACTCCAGCACTTGCCTGCTGCACTCTTGGCCTTTCCAACAAATTCCAACGCCATTGCCCTGTGATTTCATCCAGAACCCAAACAAGGAGGGAGGGTCTCCCAACTTGTATCCAGGACATGACAAAACTCTTAACTCTTGAACTGGGGAAGTACGAACGCGAAGGGGTGCATGTCACTCACACTGGGCTGCGGAAACCTTCTATCCCAAAGAACAAACATGGGGAGCTTCCTCAAAGCAACCAACTCTGGATGTCGGGGTCATCACAGAGCCCAGGGCCCCAGAGAGGCTCTTGGCCCTGCTTTCCCCAACCTGCCCTGGCCCTTAACTCCTGAGAACGCCCAGGACTTTCTCTTTACACACCCAGCAGGACAACACAGGGAGGAAGCACCCTAAGGCCTCCCTTCATGCCGACCCCACAAAAGCTTGGAAAGGGCCTGGCTACCCCTGGGGCTGCGGCCCCATCTTCCTTATCTCACAATCTCTTCTCACAGGACCAGGGAGGACCCACGTCTTTGCTACGGACCAGGAGCACATAGTCGATGACCTGCAACTTGCTGGTTTCCTCGTAGGCCCTGGGACCCCACAGGAACTCGTATAGGGCAGGATCGCTGCCCGCCACCTGCCGGCATTGCAGGTAGCCTTCCTGCACCCAGACATTGGTGAGGAGGTCCCTGGGCTCCCCATAGACGATGTGCTCTTGTCCATCGTACACCCCCGTGACCCCCAGAGCCTCCCACACCTCCTCCTCAGTGGACACAGTCGTCCTGCAGGAGGATCACCCAGGACAGCCCGAGGCTGGTCTTGGGCAGGCCCCACTGATCGCTCAGCATCCCATCCCAGGTGAGGCCCAGGATGGGGTTGAGGACGTAGGAGTGCTCGCTGGGATCCACTTCAATCACGTCTAGGCCAAAGACCAGCCGCAAGCAGATGGACGCTTGGCTCAAGATGGCGGGGAAGTCGTCCTGGTATTCTGGGGTGACAACCTCCAGCAAATCTACCTTGGTGGTGGGCTGCTTGATGCGATACTTGAGGAGCAGGAACATCACCAGGGCAAGCAGTCTTCATGTGGAAACGCCCTCCACCAAGGACTCCTCATCTCCGCCTCCACTGGGATGCTGGGGCCAGGAGGCTCAGGCTGATCAAGGCCACCAGCTGCCCCACCACTGGGGGAGGGGTCAGCACTCTGAGAGCTCTGGGGAGCACTCAGGGCCACGGGAGCAGCAGACCCCTCCTCTGGGGGGCCAAAGACCATGCCAGAAAAGGACAAGGAAGGGGAAGAGGAGAAGGAGGAGAAGGAGGAGGGGGGGAGGAGGAGGAGGAGGAGGAGTACAGAATGAGTGGAGACACGGGGTACGGAAGAGAAGGGGGAGAAGGGGAAGATGGAACCTCCTCCTCCCCTCCTCCTCCACCTCAGCCCCAGACAGCTGGGCATCCACCAGGCCCTGGGCCTCCTCTAGGTCTTCTGCCCTGCTTCCAAAGCTCGCTGCTCTTACCTAGGGGCATGGTAACACATTCAGGCTGAACCTGAAGATAGAGTTGGGAGAACTTGTCATGGGGCAGCCCGACCAAGATACCCTGAGGTGCCAGGGCTGACAGGGGGCCGTGCCAGCTCCCCTGCAGAGAGCTACCCTGTGTTGGGCTGGGAGAACCCCTGAAACCAGGGACGGAGAGAGCGTGCACCTCACCTGGACAAGTGGCACTGGCCCGCATCAACTCTGGTCTCTGACCTGAGGGACCCCTGCCTCAGATTGAGGCCTCTGCTGTCACTTCTTGAGGTCCCTGCAGGAAGGAAGGAGAAGGCGCCTCTGGGTGCAGACTGCCAGCCCAGCCCTGGGCCCCAGTGTGGACAGGAGGGCTGGCTCATAGTCTGGGAGGTCTCCAGCAGTCAAGGTGGGGAGTCCCCTCCTTAGCCTCTTAAAAGACTGCCCCGGCCCTGTCCTTCTCAGGCCAAACTGTCCCTGCAAGATCAAAAGGTCCGCAACACTCCGCAGGAGGAAGCCAGGGGCTCAGCCGTGGCCACACCTGCCAAAGTCTCCAGGATTCTTCCTGGATCATGCATAAGGGATGGGCCAGCTCTGGCTTCCATCTGGGCTGGGATGGAGCGACTCTGGGTCTTCACCTGGACCCCACGCAAGGCCTGGGAAGATTCTCCGGCTAGCCCTGAGGCCACCCTCCTTGCACCTTCCTTGCAAGGGCCCCTGCCACGACCCCCCACCAGCCAAAGTCCAGAGAAATCAGTTGGGCCACCCGTCCCGCCTCTCCCCATGGCCCACACGTGGTCCCTAGGGATCCTGCTGTGGGAGGCATCCCCTCATATGTCACGTCGACCGTCGCCAGTGCCTGGTCCAGGGCCAGGGCAGGGCACCCGCCTCCTCTGCTGACCTGAGTCCACACCCTCAGGCCCAGGCCCTCCCCTCCCTGAAACATTATCCTGCCAGGACCTGCTCTTCCTCCGGTCCCCCAACCCCCTATAGAGGACACGTGCCCCTCACACCAAGACCATACCAACCCCAGGTCAGGCCACCTTCCTGCCGCCCACCCGCCCCAGGGACAAGTGAGCATGCCACTGAGGGCCAGCGCTCTCCCATCCTCCGTGGGCTGCCCACAGGGCACGGCCCCACTCCACTGCACTGGCTTCTTTGCTCATGGGCCAGGTGGGGCCAGCCAGGACGTCCCCAAGGTCCTCACCCTGACTCCCCGCAGGCCGAGTGCCCTCCACACACACCCTCACCAACCAACCCGAGGCCCTGCTCACTTTGAAGCACAAGCCCTCAGGCCCTAACACCCAGACGTGGACATCAGGACGGCAGCATGGGCTCATCTTGCACGGGGCCTCCTTCCTCCCTGGAGCTGAATGTGCTGGGGCCCAGGGTCCGTCAGTCCTCCCTGTGGTCCTCACCTTCAATCCCTTCAGGACCCAGGTCGGCCCTGGGCAGGCTCCTACCCTGCTCCTTCCGCCAAGCCCCCAGTCTCTAGGAGACTTGGCTGGCAAGCCAGGGCATGCCCAAGGTGGTCATCGGGCCCGGGGACTCCCAGGACCCGTTCTAGTCTGTGTCCCTAGGGCTTCAGTGCCCCTGTGGTACTGGCCTTGGCTGCCAGCCACACGTGGGCCATTGCCCCTCACCCCACCCGACCCCACCACTGCCCACACCCTGGAGGCAGTGCTCCAGCCCAATGGCCACAGTGTGGGAGGTCCCATCGCACCAAGCGGCCACGCAGTTCGGGACTTGTCCACCCCTGCAGCCTCCCGAGGCTGAAGCAGGGGCAGGGCCGCGGTGCTGGGGGCTCCCTGGGAACCCACTCCCTCGGGGGTCTCAGTCCCTCGGGGGTCCTCCCTCCAGCCCTAGGAGACCTCGGGCCCCTCGGCGCCGACGCCGAGGCCAGGCCGCTCACACCCAGGCCCTCCCCTCCTCCCAGACCCCAACGGGGACAGGGAGTGACCGTCTTTCCATCAGGACCGCGACCCAGCCCGGGGACTTCCCAGGGCTCACAGAGGGGGCTGAGTTGGGGGCGGGGGACAGGCTCCCTGGGCCCTTCTTCCCCACCCCTGCTGGCGGGGCTCCCTGGGCGCCTGGGCCTCTGCCTGGCTCCACTCGGCCTGCCTCCCGGGACGGACTGTGGACTGGGGTGCGGGGTCCCTCCGTCCTCCATGGACATCCTCGCCAGGAACCCAGCAGGACCTGGGCCCACCCTCTGCCCCCTCAGGGAGGCCCTGCTCTGAACACCAGCCCCTGGTCTCTGAGACCCCGGATGGGGAGGGGGCCTCACCACGTGTTCCCACCCCACCACGACCTTCCCGGGACCGACTCTGGGCTGGGGTGTGGGGTCCCCCGGGCCTCTTCCACATCCTCACCGGGATTCCCAGCAGCACCCGGGGCCCTCCCCTCTGGCCACATGTCCTAGGCCCTGCTCCTGACGCCAGGGGCCCCAGTGCCTCGGGAGGCCCGGATGTGGAGGTCTGAGCACCCATACTCCCACGTGAGGGCAGGTCCCCATCCCCGGGGGCCTCACAGCCCTTGTGACCCTCCGCAGGGTCCCCTCTGTCGTCCTCAGGGTCCATCCCTCGCCTCCCCTTAGCCCCTGGACCCTCCCACCGCCCCCCTCAGCATCTGCTCCCGCCACACCAGGCCTCAGGCTCTCGGGTACCCGGATGTGCCAGGCCTGCCGCACCCGCCGCCACCATCCAGCCCCATCCCGCTCCTCCGCGGCCTTCCCGGGCTGACCGTGGGCCCTGACCTCCGCCGGGTCCCCTCTGTCCTCCCTCGGGGTTCGTACCTTGCCTCCCCGTAGCTCCTCAGCCGTGGACTCTGAGCACCTAAGAGCCGCTCCTAACGCCAAGTCTCTCAGAGACCCGGATGCGGAATTGGGCCCTCATCACGTGTTTGATCCCCCATTAACCCCCCCCCCACCTTCCGGGGACAGACCCCCCTGGAGTCTAGGGTTCCGCATCCCGCCCCTCCTCCCCCTGCTCACCGGAAATCCCTGCGGCGCCTGGGTCCCCCGCCCCCCTCTTCCCACCGTCCAGGCCCAGCTCCTGACGCCAAGGAACCCCAGTCTCTTAGGGACCCAGACGGGAAAGTCCGACCGCCGGACACCTGCCCAACGGAAGATCTCCAGAGGGCAAAGGGGGGGTGCTCCCATCCCTGGAGACCCTCCGCCGGGTCCCCTCTGTCCCCCTCAGGGTCCATCCCTCGCCTCCCCTTAGCCCCTGGATCCTCCCGCCGCCCCCCTCAGCGTCTGCTCCCGCCACACCAGGCCTCCTGCTCTCTGGCTACCCGGATGTGCCAGGCCTGCCGCACCCGCCGCCACCCTCCGGCCCCATCCCGCTCCCCCGCGGCCTTCCCGGGGTGACCGTGGGCCCTGACCTCCGCCGGGTCCCCTCTGTCCTCCCTCGGGGTTCGTACCTTGCCTCCCCGTAGCTCCTCAGCCGTGGACTCTGAGCACCTAAGAGCCGCTCCTAACGCCAAGTCTCTCAGAGACCCGGATGCGGAATTGGGCCCTCATCACGTGTTTGATCCCCCATCAACCCCCCCCACCGTCCGGGGACAGACCCCCCTGGAGTCTAGGGTTCCGCATCCCACCCCTCCTCCCCATGCTCACCGGAAATCCCTGCGGCACCTGGGTCTTCCCCCCCCCTCTGCCCACCGTCCAGGCCCAGCTCCTGACGCCAAGGAACCCCAGTCTCTTAGGGACCCAGACGGGAAAGTCTGAGTGGCACCTGCCCAACGGAAGATCTCCAGTCGGCCTGGAGTGGGGGGTGCTCCCCTCCCTGGAGACCTTCTGCCAGGTGCCCTCTGTTCCCCTTAGAGTCCATCCCTTGCCTCCCCTCCTGCTTCGCGCCGGGGCCCTCCTCTCCGTCTACCTGCATCTGCTCCCGCCACACCCAGGCTCTGCACCCAGGCTTCGGGTACCCGGATGTGCCAGGCCTGCTGCACCCGCTGCCACCATCCGACCCCATCCTGCTCCTGCGCGGCCTTCCCGGGCTCACCATGAGCCCTGACCTCCGCCGGGTCCCCTCGGTCCCCTTAGCCCCGCGACCCTACCTCCGCCCCCCTCAGCATCTGCTCCCGCCACAGCAGGCCTCAGGCTCTGGGGTACCCGGATGTGCCAGGCCTGCCGCACCCGCCGCCACCATCCGGCCCCATCCGGCTCCTCCGTGTCCTTCCCGGACTGATCGAGGGCCCTGCCTCCGCCGGGTCCCCTCTGTCGTCCTCAGGGTCCATCCCTCGCCTCCCCTTAGCCCCTGGACCCTCCCTCCGCCCCCCTCAGCGTCTGCTCCCACCACACCAGGCCCCAGGCTCTCGGGTACCCGGATGTGCCAGGCCTGCCGCACCCGCCGCCACCATCCGTCCCCGTTCCCCTCCTACGCGGCCTTCCCGGGCTCACCGTGGGCTCTGACCTCCGCCGGGTCCCCTCTGTCCTGGGCTCCTGGGTCCCCGCCCTCTCACCGCGCCCCCACCGGCACCCCCTGTGTCCCTGCCCTCCTCAGACCACTGCCCCAGGCCCCATCTTCCAGGCCTGGGCTCGAGGCCGCGACCCCGCCTTCCCCGCGTGGTCTCTGGGGGTTCCCGACAGGCCCCCCACCCCCCGCCGCCCTCCGGGGCCCCTCCCCCGCCCTCCGAGCCCCCTCCCGGGGCTACCTGCTCGCCTGGCTGCCGCCGGCCCGGGCCTGGCCTCCTTCCAGGGGACCCCACTGCGCCCCCTCACACGAGGCCCCCCGCTCTCTCAGACCTCCGAGGCGGAAGTCGGCCCACGTCACATCCGGACCCCGTGCCAGGGTCCCTAAGGGCTGACGGCACGTCCGCTGCAGGTGGGCTCCGCGTGGCGGTGGTCGGAGGACAGGGCGGGAGGCTCCCTGGGTCCTCTCGCGGGTCCTCCCTCCCTGGCCTCGGGCGGGCTGGGGCCCCGGCTCTCTGCAGACCTCAGTCCGCGCCCCTTACGCCGAGCCTCTCAGGCCCCGACGTCCCTGAGCGCCTGACGGATGGTTGCTGCGGCTCGGGCCCCACCGGCTCCGCGGGTCCCGGGGCGGCCCAGGGCTGCTGGCAGGGGCACCGCAGGGTTCGGCGGCCCCCAGCGTCCGGGGACAGGTGGGCTCTCAGTCCTCACCCAGGAGGCCCTCATCAGGACACAGGCCTGCTGTGCGGCCGCGGCGCCCATAGCCCCGGGGCAGGGGCCGGGAGGAAGCGCCCCTTCCCGTGGGGTCCCTTGGCCAGCAGCCAGACTTTAGAACCGTCCTGTGAAGGGTTTACTTTCCCGGGGGCGGCCGAGCAGCCGCAAGGGTGTCTAGGGGTGTCCAGCATTGCGGGGCCCACTGCAGGGAGTTTCCCCCTCACGTGCTGCGTCATCGGGACAAACACAGCGCCCCTCGGTACCTAGTGGGTGTCCTGTGCACGCGTATGTACAAGGTGTGCAGACTATGTGTGCTGGTATGCAAATGTACGTACATATCACGTAATACGGACAGCGGCACATGCAGGTGCGTGTATGCTCACCGGATACATGCATCTGTATGTGTATTTATACCAAATGTGGAAGGAGACGGTCACGTGAGAGACTCAACTGCCCATTGCTGACTTTGAAGATGGAGGAAGCTTCTATGAGCCAAAGATGGTGGCACCCTCTGGGTGCTGGAAAAGTCATGAAAACACATTTCTCCTTGGAGACTTCCCAAAGCATCACAGCCCTGCTGATGGCTTGATGTTAGCCCAGTGAGACTCTCCTGGGACTTCTGACTTCCAACATCTGTGTTGTTCCATTAATGAATTTGTGTCGTGCTACTAACTTTGTGGTGATCTGTTACCACAGCAATAGGAAAGGAATAGAGTTTCAAAGAAACAGGAAATAGGAAGGAGCTATCACATATTGGAGAGCATGGAGGGGACATAATGACTGCATGTAATGGTGCCATCCTGGGTTGCAAAGAAAAAGGGCACATTCCTGCCCTTTGCCCCCAGGGCTCTTGGCCCCTTGGCCACTGTATGGTCCCTCCGACTGTACCACCACTCTGGACAATTGCAGGTGCCCAATTGGGACATACACAGGGGTCTGCGGCTGAGGGGCAGAGACAAGACCACCCATGAGGACGGTGCATGCCTCCCCCACATTCCTCCTTGCAGGATCAAGCATCCTATCCCCCCCCCCCGCCCAGTGAGCGAAACTGAGGGACTGGGTCCTCCTGACAGTTGGAGAATGGCCAGCACGAAGCTGGGGGTGTAGGAAACTGCATGAGGCTGTTTCTACCGAAGCCTCGGGAGCCAGGGGATTCATTACCACACTGTGAGCTCACAGAGCACAGTCCACTCTCTTCTCTTACTATGAGACTTAAGTCAGGCACACATGTTTTCCTAGATGCAAGACTCCGGATTCTGCACCTTTAAGGAGCAAGGCCGGAGTGGAGGTGTTTAAAAGAGGAGCTGCCCCACAGGAAGCTGCCTGTCCCCGGTGGTCCTTGTCAGAGAACTCCTGAGTCACAACCACCGCTCCGTGAAGCTGGTGTCCTCCTGAAGGCCACTGTGAGGTTGGCTTTCTGAGGCTGAGCCAGAGAGGGAGTGTGGACCCTTCTGCCATCCCACAGCCACCTGGGACCCTGGGGTCCCGAAACGGCACTTTGATGAGAGGAAAGTGTAGTGGTTGACCAGCGGTGGTCACCGGGATGCTCCCCCACACCCGCAGGCCCCCAAGTTCACATGAGGATTTTGAAAGTATCCGAGCACTAGGGCTTTTGGGTCCCCGGGCGGCAGGCTGTGCAGAAGGTCGGCCGCCCCACGAGAGGGGTGAGAAGGAGCACCTGCCATCCTAGAGCTGGTGGCCTTGGCACAAGTCCCAGGAGCAGGCCCTGTGGGGCAGTCGTGGCTGGACTCGGGGACACCTCTGCTAATGTTGCTTGCTGTGGGGAACTGGTGGGTCCCACAGTGGTCTTACTCAGAGTTGAGAAGGACTGTTGGGCTGTAGCAGCCAGGACACCCCGGGCCTCTACCCTCTTTGTTGGAGTCATTCTAGTGTGCATCTCTTTAGCCACAGCATCCTGTGTGACACATGCCATTCAGGTCCTGAGCTGTCATAAGCAGGGCAACTCAAGTCAGACAGGAGCTCCCCAGCCTTGAGGACTCACTCTCGGTCCTTGTCTTCCCGATATGAGAAGCCTCTGGTTTTTCCCAGGCAGAGCGAAAGGCCTGCTCTACACTCTGGTCTCCTTTGCGAGGAGTTGAGTTCCTGCCTGGCTCTTGCGAGAGAGGCCCTGTGGCAGATACCCCTGCTGGTGTACTTTTTTTAAGATTTTATTTATATATTCATAGAAACACACACACACACACAGACACACACACACACACACAGAGAGAGAGAGAGAGAGAGAGAGAGAGAGAGAGAGAGACAGGCAGAGGGAGAAGCAGGCTCCATGCAGGGAGCCCAATGCAGGCCTCAATCCCTGGTCTCCAGGATCACACCCCAGGCTGCAGGCGGTGCTAAACCACTGTGCCATGGGGGCTGCCCCCCTGCAGATGTCTTAAGGCCCTTCGGGGGCAAATAAGTGTTTGAAGGTCTCCATCTGACAGCATCGATAGCCTCCTGCTAAAATCCGTGGAAGACAGCTGGGAGGCTGGGCTAGGGCAGGGGTTGCAGGGCTCCAAGAGGGAATGGACTCCAGAAATGTCTATGAGGGATCCCTGGGTGGCGCAGCGGTTTGGCGCCTGCCTTTGGCCCGGGGCGCGATCCTGGAGACCTGGGATCGAATCCCACGTCGGGCTCCCGGTGTATGGAGCCTGCTTCTCCCTCTGCCTGTGTCTCTGCCTCTCTCTCTGCCTCTCTCTCTGTGACTATCATAAATAAATAAAATTTAAAAAATTAAAAAAAAAAGAAATGTCTATGAGATGGAAGAATGCAGACTAGTGTATGATGCAGGCTTGGAAGTTAAAGGAGGAGAAGGAAGTGAAGAAGATTCAGGAAGGTTGTGTTCCACACTGCCTGGGTTTGTGTGCTTGTGTTTGCTTTTCCTTTGAATCTTTTTTTCTTTATCTGAAACGTATCCATTACCTTTTGTTCAGTTGCTCTTTGCCCTTTTTATTTTAAAAACTTCAATAAACTATTAATTTTAAACTATTTCGTTTTCGGGATCCCTGGGTGGCGCAGCGGTTTGGCGCCTGCCTTTGGCCCAGGGCGCGATCCTGGAGACCTGGGATCGAATCCCACGTCGGGCTCCCGGTGTATGGAGCCTGCTTCTCCCTCTGCCTGTGTCTCTGCCTCTCTCTCTCTCACTGTGTGCCTATCATAAATAAATAAAACAAAAAAATAAATAAACTATTTCGTTTTCGACTTGTAAAAAATTTGCAAATACAGTACAGTGTTTATATGCCCCTCACTCAGTTTCCCATTATTAACCGCTTCTGTCAATGCGGTACATTTGTTACAATTGATGGAGTCATTTTGACACTTCATTTATTAGTAACTGAAGCCATACTTTACCCAGACTTCAGCAGTGTTTACCCAGAGTCTGTTTTTTGTTCCAGGATCCCAGTCAACATACCACCTTACGTTATTTCTAGTGTTTCCTTGGCTGTAGCAGTTCCTTTGTTTCTGAGGAGCTTGACTCTTTTGGGGAGGAGTGATTAGATATTTTGTACACTGTCCCTCAGTCTCGATGTTCCTGATATTTTACTCATGATTAGTCTGGAGTTCTGTGTTTTGGGAAAGAAGGCCGCAGCGGTGCAGTGCTACTGTCATCACATCCTACCAACACTACATACCAGTAGCTTCATTTATCACTGATGAGGTTTACCTTGATCACCTGACTGAGTTAATACCTCTTAGGTGTCTCCACTGTAAACTTACTGGTCTCAGCCCCCTTTGCATACTGTCCCCTTTGGATGAAAGTCACCATATGTGGCCCACACTTCAACACAAGGGAGTTATGCTGTACTCTCTTCAAGTGAGTGTATCTGCGTAAACCAGAATTGTGCTCCATTGGAGATCTGCCTATTTTCCTATATTTATGTGTTTAATAAGTCAAATACTTTTCTCAGTATAGACACATGAGCACTTCGATTACACTTCGGGTTAATAGCCAACACAATTGTATATATTTGTGCTGTTTAACTTGTTCCAGATTTGGCCATTGGGCGCTCTTCCTGTTAGCTCCCTCTGTGTATACCTTCGTCACGCCCCGGACATGTTTTCATTGGTTTGTTTTTATGTTTTTGGTTTTTTTAAGCACTTCTTTATTTTCAGGCACTACAAGGTGCTTCAGGCTCATCTTGCATATTTCTCTGTCCCATTTCTAGAATAAGCAATTTTTCCATAGAGTCCTTGTTCCATTTACCATAGAATAGTATGAGAATCCTACGTCTGTGCACTAAGTATGCGCATTGCATCTGGAGTCATTGCTTATAGGGCTCCTTGGCTGACAGAGGAAGAAATTACATGTGTGTTCACTACCCTGTGTGTATTCACATATGTATACAAATTTTAGATGTAATCATCTATATGTGCATTAAGCTACATAAGAGTTTTTACTGATGTTTTTGGCTCTAATCCTCCACCACCTAGACCACTATAGCTTCCTCCTCTACAGTGAAAAACCTTGAGATTTGGACGTTGTTTCTATGTCAGTGTCCTGATGTCTCTGCTGGGTTATCATGGTTATCTCTGAAGGAGCTGCTGAAATAGAATTTGTGGATGGGCTAAGCATCAGTTCAGCTCCAGAACTCCCTGGAACCTCATCAAAGTTATGCCTGCCCTCTAGCCTCTGGACTCTGATAAGCCTACCTGGCCCCCGTCTATGGAGCTCTTGAAAGGTCAAGAGTACCCGTTATTTGAGTGTCTGAACTGATGAACAATTCGACTTTTGATGCTTCTGGGGGTTGAGATCACCTGTAACTAAGTTTGGTCTTCCTTATCTGTCTGGAAAGTATTTCTTTCTTACCAGAGCATGAGCTACAGGGTAAGCTGGACCCCAAGATGAGTCTTTGTTTCCTCACCTTTATTTAGCTTTATGACCCAGGGCATGTTATATGAGCTTTTGGTGCCTCAGTGCTTTTTCTCTATTCTGTATTTGAATAGTCACTGGGAAGCTCCTCGAGGCTGGCAAGTAGACTCTTCCAGAGGGTGGTCAGGATAAGTGGATGACAAACAGAGTCCCTCAGATTCAACAGCTGACAAACCTGTATATATTACTCATCCTTAAAACTAACTTATATAATAATACACATTCTCCCTTGAGTGCTAGAAAGCCTAATTAGAAACTGTGAAATGTGCCCAAGTTCTCAGATTAAAGGTGATACATCATGGGAAATCATGAGTTGATACTTTGATTGATTATGATCAATCAAGTAATAATGATACTCTCAAGCTTTCCTTAAATAAATAGCATAAAATTGCATATTTCAAACTCTGCTATTGTGTAAAGTGTGACATATCAATATGTGTAATGTTTTCCATAGTATTATGATTTTGTAAAGTTTTATTATTACTATATTATGATAATAATATTTATTATTTATATAAGTAATATAATTATATTATAATTATATATAATTATAATAGAAATTATTTATAAGTTAATAATAAATATAAATATATAATTATAATATCAATAATATAATTGATATTATAATAACAATAAGATTATTCCGTCAAGTTTCCCATCTTGTATAAAGTTTTCCATATTAATACTTGAAGAATGCTGAAGGTATTGCTAACTAAAAGAACACATGCAAAGACTGGGATTTTAAGTTTGAGTCCATACATTGAAGGAAATTTTCACCAAATCACTGGTGACAACTAAGCAAAGCTGGTTCGTTGAAAAGATCCAAAATATTGACAAACATTTAGTAAGACAGAAAAAAGAAGACTCAACTACTAAAATAAAAAATAGAAGTCCGGGTAGTATTAAAGATGTTTTTTTAAAAGAATATTTTATTTATTATTTATTTATTTATGAGAGAGGCAGAGACATACGCAGAGGGAGAAGCAGGCTTCATGCGGGAAGCCTGATGTGGAACAGGAACCCAGGACCCCGGGATCACGCCCTGAGCCAAAAGCAGATACTCAAGCACTGAGCCACCTAGGTGCCCTAGTATTATAGGTCTTAAATAAACAAAAAGGATTCTAAGAGAGTACTCTGAACAATTATACTCCAAGAAGTTATATAACCTAAATGAACTGGATACATTTTTAAAAACATAAACAACCAAAAGTAACTCAAGAAGTGAAGAAAACTCAAACAGATCTAAAAGGAAAGGAGAATGAATCTGGTTTCCAAAATCTTACAAGAATGAGCATCCCAAGACCAGGTGACTTCACTCATGAATTCCACGAATATTTGAAAAAAAGAACTTATACAAATCCTCAATTTCTTCCCACACTATGGAAGAGGAGGGAATACTTCCTATCTCGTTCTGTGAGGTCAGCAGTACCGAGGTAGTAAAGCCTGACAAAGACATCAAAAAAAAAAAAAAAAGTAAACTGACACCCTTTCATGATAAAAAAAAAAAACTTTCAACAAACTAGAAATAAAACTTTTACATGATAAAAGGCATTCACGAAAAATCCACATCTTAACATACTGAATGGTCAAAGACTGAAATTTTCCCATTAAGCCAAGAAATAAGAAATAAGCCAAGGGCCACCTACATGGTTCAGTCGGTTAAGCAGCTGGCTCTTGATTTCTACTCAGGTCATGATCTCAGGATTGTGAGATCAGGCCCAGCATTGGGCTCCATGCTCAGGGGCGTCTGCCTGAGATTCTCTCTTCCTCTCCCTCTCCCTCTCTCCCTCCCTCTCTCTCTAAAATAAGTAATAAATAAATATTCCTTAAAAGCTGAGAATGCCTGCTTTTGCTACTTTTATTTTATTATACTGGAAGTGCTAGCCAGAATCATTAGGAAAAAAATTTCTTTAATAAATAATAAATAATCATCATAATAAAGATATACCAGGTGGGGGGAAAGTTAAAAAAGAAGTAAAAGCAGAAGAAAATACTTAAAAATAAGTTTATCCAAGGAAATATAAGATTGTACACTAAAAAGTACAACATATTGTTCAAAGTAATTAAAGAAGATTTCAGTATATGGAAAGATATCTTGCGTTCCTGGAGCTGAAGACTTAATTTTGTTAAGATAGAAGTTGTACTAAAGGAATTTACAGATTCACTACAATACCTATAAGAAATCCAACAATCCTGTTTGAAGAAATGGAAAAGCTGATTCCAAAGTGTATATGGAGGGACGGCTGGGTGGCTCAGGGGTTGAGCATCTGCCTTTGGCTCAGGTGGTGATCTCAAGGTCCTGGGATCGAGTCCCACAGGGAGTCTGCTTCTCCCTCTCCCTATGTCTCTACCTCTCTCTCTGTGTCTCTCATGAATAAATAAATAAAATCTAATAAATAAATGAATGTATAAGTAAATAGAGTGTCTGTGGAGGGCAGATGCCCCTTTGGGTAATTATGTTGGTATCCTTTGGGTCAATACGTCATAGGAAAGAACCGAGATGTCCATCAATAGATAAATGGATAAAGAAGATGTAGATATATATGTATATCTGTGTGTGTGTGTATATATATATATATATATATATATATATATATATGAATATCACGGTCTGGCACATTGGTGGTAGGAATGAAAAATGGTGCAGTTGTTGTGAAAGATGTTTGCCAGTGGTAAAAGTCTATCAGATTGTCAAAAAGTTAAACTTTTTAAAATTTATATTTATATTTTTTACTTTAATTTATATGATGTATCAGTTCCACTCCTATGTATATGCTGAAAAAAATGGAAAACAGGTATTCAGACAAATACCTGTGTACAAACGTTCACAAAAATTCACAGTAGCAAAAGGTAGAAACAACCCAAATATCCATCAATTTGCAAATGAATAAGCAAGATGTATAGGCTTATAATGGAATATTCAGCTGCGAAAAAGAAAGAAGTCCCGTTACAGGCTTTAGCATGGATGCACCTTGAAAACTGCTGAGTGCAAGAAGCCAGACACAAAGATATCATATTGCAAATTCCGATTATATGAAATACACAGAACGGGTATATTCCTAGAGAAAGCAGAGTAGCAGTTGACAGGATCTGAGGGAGGAGGGAATGGGCAGTGACCACTGAACGGATGCGAGGTTTGATTTTGGAACCACACAGAGGCTATAGTCGTACAACACGGCAAATGTGTGAAATGGCACTGAATTGGATACTGTAGAATGATTTCGTGTTATGTGTATTTACCTTAAATTAAAAAAATAAATATTGATAAATGCTGTGAAACAAGAAAACATGAATCTTCTGGAAACCAAGGAGTGCCTTCCCCTTCTCTCAATTGCCCTTTGCCCTCAACCTAGGGTCAAGCTCCGCGGCCTAACATGCTGGGTGAAAGGTCTAGCCCCTGCCTCTGCATCTGGCCTCATCTTCTGCCTTCCACCACACTGTGGCCTTTCTCTTTCCGTACATGGAACTCTTTTCTCTGACATTGAGCACCCGGGTCCTCATTATCTCAACTACGTTCACTATTCATTCCCACCTAGTAAACAGATGAGCAATTAGAGAATTGCTAAGTCCTACTCCTGTGAAACACAGATATACTAATTGGGGTACAGAACTCTTGTCCCCTTCAATGCAGTTTAGCTGTTCTTACAAGAAATATACACAGTAACGGATGAGTCTATACAACAGGGATCTTGGCATTGATCTTGGACCTTCTGTTAACTGGGGACAGATGAATTTAAGGAGCAAGGGGATCCGAGGACACGGGTGAGAGGGTTTAATTCAGCTGCTGGCCATGTGCACGGGAAAGATGGACCGCTGAGCGCAGGCTAGAGGTACAAACTTACATAGGGGCCAGTGAAGATTTTTCAGGTGTGGCTGAGTCTTGTCCAGCCGGACATCCCAAGACACTCTCTCTGCTACAGGGCACATGGCAGAGAATGGCTGGTGGTGACAAGACTGATCAGTAAAAAGAAAATCTATCACCTGTCCAGGTGTGAGCTGCTGAGAGCATGACTGAGACAGGGACTGGGGGTGGAGAGGACAGAGACACAGAATGTACTCACGAGCCCTCCACTGCTTTCCTCAGAGAGGACACTTTTCCAACAGCCACCCGCTGCCCACAAGCTTCACTTCCTCTTCACTCCTGGAACCATGTATTCGGAGACTACATTTTTGTTTGAACTCCATCCTCCTTGCCAGCGAGGCTTCTCCTTTAGTTTAGTAAACCCAACTGTGGTTTTGGCTTCATTCACCCAGATAGCACCCCCAGATCTCAGCAAAAGGACTGCACAGTTGTGAGCAAAATCCTAAAACATCCCTAAAGAGTTACTGTGTCCCTTCTGTCTCCACTACAGCATCTCATATGATACTCTGGAAAGTAGTCTGCAGGTTATGGTCCTTCTCAGGTTGTTTAAATGTTTTAGGTTGGATTCTTTAAATTGGCAGACTTTTTCTTCTTTTGAAATCCCTTTCCATCCCTGAATGAAGAGCAGGAAACAAGGAACCAGAGCACACTTACTGGTAATGATTGCTTTTCTGCTTCAAAACTTTATTACTCAGAAAGTGTCATTTTCCTCACATATGCACACAGAGATAAATATGAATACATCTCCCAGCTTCCGCATAGTCCAATTTCATAAGCACCATGCACTAAAGCAAGACATACCTCAGCAGAACACACAGGTGAAAGCTGACAGTGTCTCTCTAGCACTCGGTTCTCCTACGGTCATATTGTAAATTCTGCACTTGTCCACAGCCCGCATGTATAATGTGTCTCATATATTTTCAGCAATTAAACTGTCTATAGAATGAGTTTGAAACACACTTGATTAATCCTTTACAAGGTGAGGGGTTATCCGTGGTTACTTTTTTTAAAAAAAGATCTGATTTATTGATTCATGAGAGACACACAGAGACGCAGAGACAGAAGCAGAGGGAGAAGCAGGCTCCCTGTGGGGAGCCCAATGCAGGACTCGATCCCAGGACCCCAGGATCAAGAACCTTAGCCGAAAGCAGACGCTCAACCACTGAGCCACCCAGACATCCCTCTAGGTTTCAACTGAATGGATGACTATCTTCAGGTATCCACCAGTAGCCAGAATATCCCCTAAAGAGATGGCCTGCTACATTCTAATCTCTGTGGAGAGAATAAAAAGTGACGTTCGTTCTTTATGTGGAGGAGTCCCCTGCTCTGGATTTCATTGTCGCAACTCTGGGGTTCCCAGGCCATTTCTCTAGCTAGAGGGTTGAACCCAAAGCCCAAGTTCACGGAAATCAGGAAAGGGCCATGCTAATCCTCACTCCCTTCACCAACTGGACTCTGCATCCTTCCCGCTCTCCCTCCATAAAACCCTTTGCCAACCATTGACAACTCTTTGAGGTCCCACCCAGAGCAAGCTATCTAGGGTGAGATCTTGAGGACACTGTATCACCTCTCTGAGAAGTTGAGAAACTATCTAAAATGGGAATGATCATGTTTCCCACAGACTGTTTGCAGTAACTGTTGTGGTAAGTACACTACCAATGCCCACAAAAGCTGTGCTGAATTGGGAGTGGCTATAACCTCAAGCTCCCATTGTTTTCTTGTAGGCATCCATGGAATTGTCTTTTAGCATGAGAAAAAGATCATAGTACCCAAATAGGTTTTTATACACACAAACACACGCGCGCGCGTACACACACACACACACACACACACACACACACACACACCATGAGTGGGAAGTCAAGAATGTGTTGAGTGTAAGGAGCACAAGTATAAAGTATCTAGGGATAAAGGACTCATGGCTACTGCAGCCTAGTTGGAGTTTGAAACTCTATGGCACTGTAGATATGTGTGTATTGTGGGGGCTCGAAACATCTGATTGGATCCTGGAAACAATAGAAGCATCCTTTATTTCAAAAAACAAGCAATAGCTATTCTTGTGTTCCTTTTCAGCTTTGGTTGTCAGCTCTACTCGCAAACCGCCAGACACATCCCACACACAGCCAGCCAGCCACAGACATGTGAAAACTCTTCCTACCATCTCCTGCTGGGTTCAGGAAGAACTTCATGGGATGAATGCTCTCTTCTCTTACCCAGAGAGGCAGCTGCTTTGGAATGCTTCATTCTTCCCATTCTGCCTGTCTCTTCCACAGGCCAGTTTCATCAGTGTTACTGAACCTAAAATTAGTCTCAAGTATATGTAAGTATGCTAGATGGTTGTGAATAATAGTTACAGAAAAGCATTGGCGTAAACCTTCATGAAGTCATGTTAGGCAATAATTTCTTATATATGACACAGTCTCAATCTGTTTGGGCTACCATAACAAAACACTATAGACTGGGTGGCTTAAACAATAGAAATTTATTTCTCATGGTTCTGGAGACTGGAAGTCCAAGAGCAAGGTCTGGGAAGGTTCATTTTCTGGTCAGAATCCTTCTGTTGGCTTGTAGATGGGCACTTTCGTTCTGTATCCTCATATGGCCTTTTGTCCATGCTCACACACAGACAGCCTAAACACACCAATTCCGTCATGGGGATCCCACCATCATAAAATCATCTAATTCTATCTCCCAAAGGCCTATCTCCAAATACCATCACACAGGGGGCTTTAACATGAATTTGGGGGTAAGGACACAGATCAGTCCATAGCAGATACCAATACACAAATGACAAAAATATAGATAACTTAAATTTTATAACAATTAAAAATGCTTGTGTTTAAAAGAAATACAACCCAGATTGGGAGAAAATACTTGTCCATCATGTATAACTGTGTAGTATACAGATTATATAAAGAACTGTTACGGGGATCCCTGGGTGGCTCAGCGGTTTAGAGCCTGCCTTCGGCCCAGGGTGTGATCCTGGGGTCTTGGGATTGAATCCCAGATCGGGCTCCCTACATAGAGCCTTCTCCCTCTGCCTGTGTCTGTGTGTCTGTGTGTCTGTGTCTGGTCTCTGTCTCTGTGTGTGTGTGTGTGTGTGGTGTATCTCATATATAAATAAATAAAATCTTTAAATAAAAAGATCTGCTACAACTCAACAAAGAAAAGAAAAATCAACCAATTTTAAAAGGAGCAAAAGACTTGAATAGACATTTCTGCAAATAAGATGTATAAGTAACCAATAGCACATGAAGAGATACTAAACAGGATCATTAGGGAAAAGCAAATCAAAACCACATTGAGTAAGGTCTTCAAACTTGCTGGTTAAATTAAAATGATACATAATAACAACTATTGGTGATGATATGAAGAAATTGAAATGTTCATATATTGCTAATGGGAACATAAAATGGTGCAGTCACTGTGCAAAGCAGTCAGCAGTTCATCAAATAGTTAAACATAGAGTATAACCATATGACCCATTGATACCACTCCCAAGTATATACCCAAGAGAAATGAAAACATGCCCACACAAAAACCCTATCCACAAATGTTCATAGCAGCATTCCTTACACATAATAACCCAAATCGGTGAACAATTCCAATGTCCATCAACTGATGAATACATAAAAGTATGGTCTAGCTACATAGTGTAATATTATCTGCCAGTACGAATAGATGAAACGCTGATACATGGTATAATATGGGTGAACCTTGAATACTGCATGCTTAGGCAGAAAAACTAGACACAAAAGACCACATATTTTATTATTGTATTTGTATGAAATGTCCAGAATATGCACATCACTAGACACAAATAGTAGAGTAATGCTTGCCTAGGGTTAGGGAAAAGGGTAATGGGAAGTCACTCCGAAATTTGAGAGCCTTTTCAAGTGATGAAAATGTTCTGGAGTTAGGTAGAGGTAATGGTCCACAATCTAGTGAATATAGTAAAAAGCACTGAATTGTACACTTTATTTTTATCTTTTAAAAAGGTTTTATTCATTATATGGTCTCATTCATTTGGGGAATATAAAACATAGTGAAAGGGAATAAAGGGGAAAAGAGAAAAAATGAGTGGGATGTATCAGAAAGGGAGATAGAACATGAGAGACTCCCAACACTGGGAAACGAACAAGGTGTGGTAGAAAGGGAGGTGGGGGTGACTGGGTGATGGGCACTGAGGGGGGCACTGGATGGAATGAGCACTGGGTGTTATGCTATATGTTGGCAAATTGAACTCCAATAAAAAATAAAAAAATAAAAAAAGGTTTTATTTATGTATTTGAGATGGAGAGAGAAAGAGAGGACACAGGCAGGGTAGAGAGGCAGAGGAAGAGGGAGAAGCAGACACCCCCTCATCTCCCACTGAACAGGGAGCCCGATGCAGGGCTCGATCCCAGGACACCCGGATCATGACCTGAGCTGAAGGCAGACACTTAACCAACTGGGCCACCCAGGTGCCCCTGAATCGTATACTTTAAAATGGTAAATTAGATGGCATGTGAATGAAATCTCAATAAAGAGAAAGTAAGAAAGTGAAAACAGGAGAGGAGAGGGAAAGAGCACAGATGGAGAGGCCCTGGGGGGTGCAGCCTGCTGAGACTGCTGGCAGCTGAGACAGCGGGGACTCGAGAAAACCCTGACATCACAGGCCCTACAGTTAGAACAGGGAAATGCAGCTCACCACTGGAAGATTTTGAAACTCGTAGCAACAACAAAACTTGGACCCAGCTAAACTACCAAGTAGATTTGCTACTCTCCACACACTAACAGCCTAGCGAAGAAGAGGCATGCCAATGTCCAGTCATAAATGCTATTTACTTCAGTCTCTGCTGTACTCCTACAGATGAAGTCTGGCTGCAAATCAATAAAAAATATTACAAAAAACCAACACTCCAAAGTCAAGAACAGTCAATCCACTGCCAATAGAAAAAACAATAAAAGAACTGTACTCCAAGGTGCTCTATATTCCAGCTATATTAGGAAGAAATTTTTATTTAATTGTTTTAAGATTTTATTTACCTATGCATGAGAGACACAGGGACAGGCAGAGACACAGGCAGAGAGAGAAGCAGGCTCCCTGCAGGGAGCCCCATGTGAGCTTTGATCCTGGGACCTCGTGGATCACAGCCTGAGCCAAAGGCAGACACCCAATCACTGAGACACCCAGGTGCCCCAGGAAGAAACTTTAAGTCACCTATGATTAACATGTTAAATAATCTAGAAGAATAGATGAATGATGTGCATGAAGAGATCAGTAATTTTAACACAGATGTAAGCAATAGACAACCAAATGGAAATGCTAGAATTGAAAAACAATATCTGCTAAAAGGATTAAAAACAGACTGAACATGGTAGAGGAAAGACAGAATCAACTTGAGATAAGTAAATTAGAAATTATTCAAATTAAATACAAAGAGGAAAAAACAATAACTGAATAGTATATAGAACATACAAAAGTGGTGAGATAATATGAAATGATGTAGTTTGTGTGTTATTGTGGAGTTCCAAAATAAGAAAGAGGTAAAGAACAGGGTAGACAATATATCTGAAGAGATGATAGGCAAGAATTTTCTAAAGTCAGCAAAAGGGAAAATACACACACAGATTCAATTAGCTCATGAAACACTAAAAAAGGACACACAAAACCCAAACTGTTGAAAATGAAAGAGAAGTTTCCATGAAGGAAACAAGGGCAACAAGAAGAAAAAAATATTACAGACAGAGAAAAATGGCAATTATGGTAGATTTTCATCCAGAATGCAAAAGAGTGATTTTTAAAGTGTTAAAAGGAGGAGAATATACGTTCTAAATCCAGATTCTGGAATCTAGTGAAAAATTTGCTTAAAACTCAACGGGGGGTTGTGCCCTGGGTGGCTCGGTCAGTTGAGCATCCAATTCTTGGTTTCGGCTCAGGTCATGATCTTGTAGGTCCTGGGATCCTGCACCAGAGTGTGCTCCTCACTCAGCAGGGAGTCTGCTTGAAAGATTCTCTTCCTCTGCCCCTTCCCATACTTGTGCAGCTACACTCACTCTCTCTAAAATAATGAAATAAGTCTTTAAAAAGGATGACATGTCCCTCAAAAAAAATTTACAGACAAAAGCTGAGAAAATTCATTGCCAGAAATACACAGTAAGAAATGTTAAAGACGGTTCTTCATGCAGATGGAGTATACTAATATATGTAAATGTACAAAGAACGACAAGCACCAGAAATGGTAAAAATGAGGGTAAATATAAAAGACATTTTCTTCTTATATTTAGACACTTTAAAAGATAATTAACTGTCCAAAACAAAGGTTGGCCAACGGCTACCTCTAGGCCAGATCCAGACTGCGGCATGTTTGTATTCAGCCTTTGAAATCAGAATAGTTTTAAAGGCTTGTATCTTTAATGGATTTTGCAATCTGCAAAACCTACAATATTTACTATCTATCTTATTATGGGAAAAATGTGCTGACTTCGGGCATAAAGCAAGAATAGCCACAATATATTGAAGCCTTTGCAAAAAAAAAAAGAACAAATAAAACTTGTGACAATAGTATAAGGGATGAGAGGGAGGAAATGGAATATCCTTACTGTTTTAAGGATATTATATTATGCCTAAGTTGGAATAATATTATTTGAAGGCACGCTAATAAGTAAAACTTGATACTGCAAAAACAGACTACAAAAATCCAAAAGATATACAACTATCAACCAATTTACTGCATAAAATGGATGCTGAGTGAAGTAAGTCAATCAGAGAAGGACAAACAGTGTATGTTCTCATTCATTTGGGGAATATAAATAATAGTGAAAGGGAATATAAGGGAAGGGAGAAGAAATGTGTGGGAAATATCAGAAAGGGAGACAGAACATAGAGACTCCTAACTCTGGGAAACGAACTAGGGGTGGTAGAAGGGGAGGAGGGCAGGGGGTGGGGGTGAATGGGTGACGGGCACTGAGGGGAGCACTTGACGGGATGAGCACTGGGTGTTATTCTGTATGTTGGTAAATTGAACACCAATAAAAATAAATTTATTAGTAAAAAAATAAAATAAAATGGAATAATAAAAAATTGGCAATTTATCAGAAAAAAGTTTGCAAAAAAGGGAGAAGGGTCAAAGACAAGATGGATGAATAGAAAGCAACAAGCAAGTGGTACATTTAAAACAACCCTCTCAATCATTGAATGGAAATGATCTAGGGTCAAGATCAAGTAAGCGTACTCTTCCTTGTCTATTCCACCGAAAGCAACTATAAACCTTAGAGAAAAAAAATATGGAGCAGCTACCTGAGAACAATAAAAAATAAGTATTATATACAGGCATGTATTTTCTTGCTCTGTCAGCTGGGAGAGCCACGAACCAAGGACGTACCAGGGGCAATGGACCCCTGCAGCATCAGTTTCTAATCTTATTTCCCAAGAAAGAAAACCGGGGATCCTTAAAGAAATAAATGATTCTAAGGCTCATGCAGAAAATAGACAAGATAAGCCTGGGACATCTTGTCATGCCAGAATATAAGGAAATGCGCAAAGCGAACAAACAAATAAAACAATGATGAGCGTAGGACAAAGGGCTTCAGGAGTCAATGAAAAGAGCTCCCAGTGGCCAAATCTGGAAAAATTAGGGCAAATAAATAAAACTGTACTGCATTATAACCCAAAGAATAAAATAAATATCTGTGAGGACAAATTATTTATGCCAAAGAATTCCAAATCCTTATTAATGTAGATAGTCTCCCACTCAAGGAGATGAAACCTAATCCTTACTCTCTAACTGCGGCCTGCACATAGTCACTTCCTTCCAGATAATGGCGGAAAGAGAGAGAAAAAAAAACATTTGGTGCAGAAGCCTAACCAACACCATCTCAGCCAGATGATCAGAGATCACCATCCCCAGGGATGAGTCATATTGATAGAATGTACCCTTGATAGGATGTGATGAGAAGAGCACTTGACCTTTCTAGGCTTCCTCCCCCAAACTCATAACAATAGCCTACTTATGAGAAAGACATCAGAAAAATTCAAATAGAGGGATATTCTGCAGTATACCTAACTAGTACTCAAAATTGTCATCATCAAAAA
This sequence comes from Nyctereutes procyonoides, assembly GCF_905146905.1. NCBI lineage: Eukaryota > Metazoa > Chordata > Mammalia > Carnivora > Canidae > Nyctereutes > Nyctereutes procyonoides. The sequence goes on along the minus strand of NW_026575003.1, from coordinate 57,928 downwards.
GAATGGGAAGTCGGAGAAACTGTCACTGCAACGAGGATCTTAAGGATCATGACAGTTACATGGAATGTGGTTTACTGGCCATGATCTTGTAACTGAAAAAGGACATTAGGTAAAAACTAAATATACAGATGTAAAAAATAATAATATAAATATTAAATAAATAAACAATTAAAGGATCGGATTCAGATAAATGTTAAATAGAAATAAATATACCTGAAACATAAAATCGATATGAAGATGCATATCATATGAAAATAAAATGTAAAACCTATCTATCTTAGAGAAGGTACGGCCTACAAAGCCAAAAATGTTTATAGTCTAGCCTTTTATGGGAAATATATGTTGACCACCGGTGCAGAGCGAACTAGCATGAATGTACTCAGGGATTTATCACGTAGGGCGAAGGAAAGCCCTGGCCCAAAGCTGAAACCCTGTGGCGGAGCCTCAGCAACAGCAGGGCAGATACCTTAAACGGGGAGGGAAGGTAACGTGTGTGTCTCTGCAAAGAAAAGCTTTGGTACCAAAAATTGGGAGGTCACTACTTTGTTATTTTTCTCTCAATTATCCCACCACTTGGCCACCAAGGCCAATCCATTCAAGGGAGTAATCAACAGAGTGGGGAGACTATAGGTTCCCTCCTAGTTAGAGGACCAGGAAAGGAATGTCCTGGTTAGCCAGGGGAGGGGGAAATGGAAAATGGGGCAAATAGAAGCAAGGGATAAAGTTCCCTAGGAAGTCTTGATTTTGCCTGAGTTGCTCATGCTGGAATCTCACCACAAGGATGCCAAAAGCTTGGAGAACCGAAACATCAGCCAGGGCTCAGCCTGGGCCCTGGGTTAGTCAGAAACACTATGGATCCAAGTATCACTGCTCCATCACAGCAAAATGCACGTTTATTTCAAGCACATATGGTGCATTCTCCAGGATCCACTATATCCTGTGTCATCAAAATGTTTTTTAAATGTAAATGATCCAGGGTCGCCTGGGTGGCTCAGTGGTTGAGCATCTCCCTTCAGCACAGGTCATGATACCAGGGTCCTGGGATGGAGTTTTGCATCGAGCTCACCACAGGGAGCCTGCTTCTCCCTCTGCCTATGTCTCTGCCTCTCTCTTGGTGTCCCTCATGAATAAATAAATAAAATCTTAAAAAAAATAAATTTAAATGATCCATAGGATATCTTCTGATAATAAAGGAATCAAACTAGAAATCAAACAGTAGTGGAAGGACAAGAAAAACCTCAAAACACTTGGAAATTAAACAACATACTCTAAAATCATCCCTAGGTCAAAGAAAAGACTGATTTCACTTTTATTTCTTTGTCTTCCATTGTTTTGTCTTTTTCTCTCTTTTCTCTCTTTCTTTCTTTTTCTTTCTTTCTTAAGTCAAAATTTAAGAATTTTTGTCTGGTTAGCAACTCTCCCATTCTAGTGACAGAGAAATCAAGTAGGTCAAGGTGATACCGAAGCAAAAATAATAAGCCTACAACTGAGATTCAGATGGAAACCGTAATTGTGTACATGACCGTGGGTTAGAGGATTCATGCCATCCAATAGGGAACTGCAGCTGGTGTTTTCAGTTCCTCATCAAGACTTCCTGCTTTCCTGAGTTTGGGGCCATGATGTAGATCTGCCACTGGATAGAGCTTAATCTGAAAGAGTCAAGAGGGAACACACGTGAACCAAATGTGGTTCTTGTAAAATATTTTGGTCTCCAAATGAGCAAAATATTGTCCTCATATGAGAGTTTAAATGGCACCCTTCTGAGGTACTGATAAGTACATGCCTTACTAAAAGCTTTTAAACCTTCCTAACACCCAGGGAGGAAGGTGAGCAAACAGGCAGTATATGAGAAAATAGCTCCGAACTCCACTGCTAAGAAGAAGGAAGGATGGGGGGCCAGCTGTGATCGTGGCACACTGCTGCTTCATTCCCTGCCACCCACAAAGTAAGGTTCGTGTGCTGTACTCTGATATTCAGGCTCCGTCTAAAGATGGATCCAAACTCCCTTATCACCTCTATATACACCATGATCCTGTTCATTCTCGTCCACATTAGAAGACTTCCATTACACTTCAGGAAGTAGAGGCTGAATTATTTTTGTTGGGTTCTTACCTGTGTGACAAGTTGGCCATGGTTAGCACTGATACCTGGGATGGTAATTTAGGAAATTAGCCAAGTGCTGATCCCTCCTTTCCCTCCCTTCCTTACCTCTGCACCTGAGCTCGAGAGAAGGAGAAATCCAAGGCACACTACCACAGCTGGGTGATAAAGGTCAACATCAATGGTGACAAATCATGTTGATAGTATGTGCCCTTGATGTGATGTGATGGGGATGGCACTTTATCTCTCTGGGCTTCCTCCCATAGTCCCAGTCTAATACTTTGGGATAACATCTCTTTTTTATTATAAATGGATGTTAATTTTGATTACTTTTCTATATCAATTTAGATCTGATTTTTCTCAAACTGTTAATGTAATGTAAGGCAATCCTGGTCCTAAATCACCCCAGATCCACCCTCATTCCTCCCCATTCCGCTCTAGATTATACTGGGGTTGACCCCTGTAAGTTACAATTCCCAAACTCACCAACCATTGGCTGCCTTTCTGGTTCAGCTAATTGTCACACCATTAAGAGATTAGAACCCAGAAGGGTGGAGAAGTCAGAGATTTTTCTCCTCCTTCCTCTACAACAACTGGCATTTCCTTCAATGGCTACATATTCTTCATGCCTCCAGCTACATCAGATTGACCCATCATGGCTCTAGATTCTGCTGAATCCTGAACCCAGGTTCTAGTAACACTATTTCCTCTCTTTGTTCTTCAGGCCTAGAGGTGGGTGTGATTTCCTTGTAATGCTAATTATTGGGTTTCCCAATTCTCCTCTGCTTGGCTTCTCTATCACTTGCATGACCAATTCCTTGCATTAAATTTCTTCCATGTTAAATATTTACAGCGGCTTTGATTTTCGTGAACCATCCTGACTATTACATGTGGCCAATTATATTGGTTGATCTACTAGTGTTCAACTTCTTTGCATCCCTGGGTTAAACTCAACTCTGTCACCAGCAGCTAATTATGTTTAAGTTTCTCCTATTATTAATAACAAAAATAAAATGAAATACTGCTGAACCCTGTAACTTCCTCAAAATAACATTATAACACTCTTACCATCTTTGCAGTCTTCTTATAATAATTTTACACTTCCTAGTTGTGAGATATACATTGATAATACTCTAATAGCATAAGTAATAGAATGACCTGCCAACTTGTTAAAAATTTGAGCAATACAGGTGCCCCTGGGTGGCTAAGTCAGTTGAGCATCCAATTCTTGATTTCGGCTCAGGTCATGATCTCGGGGTAGTGAGATTGAGCCCCATGTCGGGCCCTGAGATCAGTGGGGAGTCTGCTTAAGATTTTCTCTCTCCAAACAGGAGGGTATCTTGCTGAGTGAAGTAAGTCAATCGAAGAAGGACAAACATTATATGGATTCATTCATTTGGGGAATACAAATATAGTGAAAGGGATTAAAGGGGAAAGCAGAGACAATGAGTGGGACATATCAGAGATGGTGACAAACCATGAGATACTCTTAACTCTGGGAAATGAACAAGGGGTAGTGGAAGGGGAGGAGGGCGGGGGGTGGGGTGAATGGGTGATGGGCACTGAGGGGGGCACTTGACAGGATGAGCACTGGGTGTTATTCTGTATGTTGGTAAATCGAACACCAATAAAAAATAAATTTATTATAAAAAAAGAACAAGATGAATAAAGGAATAAATGTCAATTATATATATATATATAAAAAGAAAATATCAGTGAGGGTGAAAAAACATGAGACACACCTAACTCTGGGAAACCAACAAGGGGTAGTGGAAAGGGAGGTGGGCGGGGGATTGGGGTGACTGGTTGACGAGCACTGAGGGCGGCACTTGGCAGGATGAGCACTGGGTGTTATGCTAAATGGTGGCAAATTGAACTCCAGTTAAAAAAAAAGGGACATAGATAATAATTCACTAATACCCAGATGTGCCAGACCTGCCGCACCCGCTGCCACCATCTGGCCCTATTCCGCTCCTCCGTGGCCTTCCTGGGCTGACCGTGGGCCCTGACCTCTGCCGGGTCCCCTCAGGGTCCATCCCTCGCCTCCGCTTAGCCCCGGGACCCTCCCTCCGCACCCGTCAGCGTCTGCTCCCACCACACCAGGCCTCAGGCTCTGGGGTAACCGGATGTGCCAGGCCTGCCACACCCGGGGCCACCATCTGGTTCCATCCCACTCCTCCTCGGCCTTCCTGGGCTCACCATGGGCCCTGCCCTCCTCTAGGTCGCCTCTGTCCTGGGCACCAGGGTCCCTGCCCCCACAGGCACTCCCTGTGCTCTTCCCCCCCCTCAGACCTGGCAAACTTCCCTTAGGACCTGGCTCCTGAGCTCCATGGGCTCCGGTCCCCACCCCCACAACCCGAGTGCATTTCCCGGGTGGCCGCGTGTGTCCGGCCTCCCTAGGGCCGCCCCCCAGTCCCGAGGTGGGGTCCCAGTGCCTCCATCTCTCAGGGAGGAGTGGAGGCATGAAGGTGGGACGGGGGACACCCGCAGTTCTCCCTCAGGTCCTCACTCCTGCTCCGGGGAGGGCCCGGCCAGTCCTGCCTCTGGGAACCCGAGGCCACTGCCCCAGGCCCCAGCATCCAGGCATCAGCTCGAGGCCGAGGCCCCGCCTGGTCTCTCCTGGTTCCCGATAGGCACCCCCCACCCCCCACCCCCGCCTCCCCGCCGCCCTCCGGGGCCCCTCCCCTGCTCTCCGAGCACCCTCCCAGTGCACCTGCTCCCCTGGGGCCTGCTCGCCTGGCTGCCTGCCTTCGCTCAGCGGGGACCCCAATCCGGCCCCCCACGCGAGGCCCTCCGCTCTCTCAGACCTCCGAGGCGGAAGTCAGCCTATGTCCCATCCGGACCTCGTAGCCAGGGGTCCCCAGCGCTCCCAGCACACGGGTACTGAGGAGATGGGCTCCGGGCTGGGGGGTTGGGGGGGAGCAGGCCGGCGGGGCCCTCCTGACCTCCCTGGGCTCCTCCCAGGACTCTGGCTGGCCTGGGCCTGCCCCCGTCACCTTGCCACACAGTCTGCGCTCGCCCACCCCCCCAAGCCTCAGGTCCCCACTTCCCCACCTGGAGGCAGAGTGGAGGCCGGCCTCTGTCCCCCGCCCGCTGCTCGCTCCTCAGCTGCACACTAGGAGTCGCGCTGCCCACGGAGACCCCGGGCCCCAGGGCCTCGGCCCCTGCAGAGCCTTCCCTGGGGGCCGACCCCCCCTCACCCTTCCACCCCTTGGGGCTGGCGCAGGCCTCAGGGCACCCCTCCCCACCTCCCTGCGGGCCGGCGGCCTCTACACACAGTCCCCGAAGGCGGCGTGGCCCCGGGTCCCTCGTGTCCTCACTGCTCACACACAGGGCCTTGCAGGGAGCAGAGCTCAGCCCTGTGTGGCCGTGAGGGAGCCGCCAGCAGGGCTCCCCTGGCCTCCCGCGGGCCCTTTCTCGTCCTTTCCGCCGGCCCGGCCCATGCCGGAGCACACCGGTCCGGGTTCCTTGGGCCCTTGCAGAATGAACGGGCCAGGAGGCACAGGAAGCCAGAACAAAAGACTTTTCCTTTTTATTGGCTGCACGATCCGACCCGGTCCTTTGACCCCTCCGTCCTTGCTGCTTCCCAAGCCATTTCTGTCCCAGTGCCCTGCCTGGGATGAGGATCCGGGTGGAGCCCACACAGGGACGGAGGTGGACTTGGCCAGCTGGTTTTCAGGACAGGATGAAACTCTTAACTGTTGAACTGGGGGATGTACAGAAGTTCGGGATGCGGGGGCGGCTGCGGCGGTCCGGGCGGGGGGAATGTCAGTGACACACGTAGCCTCCCAAGCTGATGAATCCCCCGAATCCGAGCAACGATGTGCAAGAGCCTCCTCATGTTAACCAAGCTCTGGATCTCCGGGTCGCGGAAGACAACAGGCCCCCAGAGTGGCTTTTCACCCTGCTTTCTGCCCCCAGGCCGCCCTGGCCCTGCACTCACTCCTAGAAAGCCCAGTGCTCTGTCTTCTCCAACACAAACACACAAACAAACCACACACACACACACACACACACACACACACACACACACACAGGTAGACCCAGAGGCGCCCACGGGGAAGCAGCAGCAGAAGGGATGCCTCCCTTCGTGCCCATCCCGCGGGAGAAGCTGCCGACCCCACCAAAGGCTGGAAAGGGCCTGGCCGCCTCTGGGGCTCAGGCCCACTCTTCCTCATCAAACGGGGCCAGGGAGGAAACCGGCCACCTGCTATTAACCCATAGCACATACTCCATGACCCGCAGCTTGCTGGTTTCCTCGTGGGCCCTGGGCCCCCACAGGAACTCGTAGCGGGCAGGGTCGCTGCCCGCCACCTGCCGGTACTCCACGTAGCCTTCCTGCACCCAGACGTGGGTGAGGAGCTCCCTGGGCTCCCCATAGATGACGTGCTGCCTGCCGGCAAACACCCCCACGACCCCCAGGGCTTCCCACACCTCCTGCTCGGGGGCACGGTCGCCCTCCAGGAGGATCACCCCCAGGAGCAGCACCAGGAGGCCGGTCGTGGGCAGGCCCTGCTCACCGCTCAGCATCCCATCGTAGCTGAGGCCCAGGATGGTGACCAGGGCGTAGGAGTGTGCGATAGGATCCACTTCCTTCACTTCCACGCCAAAGACCAGCTGCATGCACTCACAGGCTTGACCCCAGATCTCGGGCCAGGCATCCTGCATATCTGGGCTGAGGACCTCCAGCACCTCTGCCTGGCTGGTGGGCTGCTTGTTGAGATACTTGCGGAGCAGGAACCCCACCAGGTCAGCCCCACTCATGAGCATTGGGTCTCCTCCTTGGGCAGAGGGCTGCGCATATTCGGGCACCTCCCAGGGGTTCCAGATCTCCTCCTCTGGGCCACTGGGGCCAGCAAACTCCACCTGGCTCCAGCCACTAGGTGCCCTGCCACAGGGGGAGGGCCCTGCACTCTGAGGGCTCTGGGGAGGACTCCAGGCAGTGTCAGACCCCTCCTCTGGGGTCACAAAGAACAGGCCAGAGCTGGACAAGGAAGGGGAGGAGCAAGAGGAGGAGGAGGGGGAGGAGGAGGAAGAGGAACACAGGTAGGGGGGAGACGAAACTTCGTCTTCATCCTCAGCCTCTGGCAGCTGGGCATTGACCAGGCCCTGGGCTTCTCCCGGGTCTTCTTCCAGCTTCCAGAGCTGACTCGTGTGACTCAGGGGCATGGCGTGGGCGTGGAGCTAAAGCTGAAGACAGCGGTGGGATGGCCGGTCGGGGTGCAGTTGGGCCAAGAGAGGCCCCGTGCCAGGACAGAGAGCGGGCCGCATCAGGATTGGCTACACAGGAGGCCCCTGTGTGTTGGGCTGGGCGACTTGAGCCCCTGGCACCAGGCTCAGAGACAACGTGGACCTCACCAGGTCCAGCGACACAGACCTGCTATGCCTCCTTCACGCTGTGACCTGAGGGCCTCGTGCCGGCGACCAAGGCCTCTGCTGCGCTGCCAGTTCTTGGAGCCCCTGCAGGAGGGAAGCAGGGGGCACCTCAGGGTGCAGACTGCCAGCCCAGCCCTGGGCCCCCAGTGCACACAGGAAGGTTGGCTCGCACTCTGGGAGGTCCCCGACAGTCCAAGTCCCCTCCTTGGCCTGCCAGTGCCCTTGGCAGTGCCTGGGACCCAGGCCTCTGTCTGCGGTCCTGAGGCCAAAGTGTCCCCACAAAACCAGGCTGCCCCGACCCTCCCCATGAGGAAGCCAGGGGACCGGCTCTGGGCAGGCCTGCCAAAGGTCTCTGGGGCTTCCTCCTGTGCCGTCAAATAAGGGATCACGGATCACGGATCACGCACCAGGGGAGGGATGGCCCAGCTCCGGCTTCCCTCTGGGCCAGGATGGGGCGCCTCTCGCTCTTCACCTGGACCCCACGCAAGGCGTGGGAAGACTCTCCGGCTGGCCCTGAGGCCACCCTCTTTGCACCTTCCTTGCAAGGGCCCCTACCCAGACCCCGCAACCAGCCAAAGTCCAGAGAAATCAGTCGGCCCACCCGTCCCGCCTCTCCCCATGGCCCACACAAGCGGCCGGGGCGGCCTGGTCCCCAGAGATCCTGCTGAGGAAGGCACCCGCTCATTTCTCACCTCCAGCCCCGCCAGGGCCGGGACCGGGGCCAGGGCAGGGCACCTGCCTCCTCTGCTGACCTGAGCGCAGACCCTCAGGCCCAGGCCCTCCCGCCCGGATCCCAGGGATCTGGAGAGGAGGAGGGGCTCCGCGGGACGGGCCACACCCCGGGTTCTCTTCTCAGGGCTGCCAGGGAGGGGCACCCAGATTTCGGGGCCATCCCCTCCTGGGCCTGGGGGCTGGCTTGGGGGCCACTCACCCCTCCAATGTAGGGTGGGCGGGGGTCCACCGTCTGCGCCCTCAGGGAGGCGGTGCTCCTGCCGCCAAGGGCCCCCAGTCTCTCTGGAGACCCGGATGTGGAAGTCTGGCCCCCCGGCCGCCCGCCCGAAGGCAGGTCCCCAGCCTGCCCAGGGGGCCTCCCAGGCCTCCCATCCCTGGCGACCTCCTGCCAGGTCCCCTCTGTCCTGGGCTCCAGGGCCCCCGCCCCCACAGGCACCCCCTGTGCCCCTCCCCCCTCAGGCCCCGGCAAACCTCCCTTCGGACCTGGCTCCTGAGCTCCGTGGGCTCTGGTCCCCACCCCCACCCCCCGAGGCGCATTTCTCGGGTGGCCGCGTGTGTCCGGCCTCCCCAGGGCCGCCCCCCCAGCCCCGAGGTGGGGGCCCAGTGCCTCTGTCTCTCGGGGAGGGCGGGCCGTGGGTTGAGGCATGAAGGTGGGGTGGGGGACCCCCGCCGTTCTCCGTCAGGTCCTCACCCCGCTCCGGGGAGGGCCCGGGCCCGTCCTGCCTCCGGGGACCCGAGGGCACTGCCCCAGGCCCCGGCATCCAGGGCTCAGCTCCAGGCCGCGGCCCCGCCTCCCCCGGTTGTCTGTTGGGGTTCCCGACAGGCCCCCCCACCCCCCGCCGCCCTCCGGGGCCCCTCCCCCGCCCTCCGAGCCCCCTCCCGGGGCTACCTGCTCGCCTGGCTGCCGCCGGCCCGGGCCTGGCCTCCTTCCAGGGGACCCCACTGCGCCCCCCCGCACCGAGGCCCCCCGCTCTCTCTCAATTCTGACGCAGAGGTCGGCCCACGTCACATCACGTCCTGACCCCGTTGCCAGGGGTCCCCACGGCTAAGAGCACAGCACGTTGGGTTGAGATGAGTTCCAGGCTAGGGTGGGAGGAGGGAAGCGCGCCGGCTGGCAAAGCGGGGGCCCCCTGTCCTCCCTGGGCGCCTGCCCTGGCCTCGGGCGGGCTGGGGCCCCGGCTCTCTGCAGACCTCAGTCCGCGCCCCTTACGCCGAGCCTCTCAGGCCCCGACGTCCCTGAGCGCCTGACGGATGGTTGCTGCGGCTCGGGCCCCACCGGCTCCGCGGGTCCCGGGGCGGCCCAGGGCTGCTGGCAGGGGCACCGCAGGGTTCGGCGGCCCCCAGCGTCCGGGGACAGGTGGGCTCTCAGTCCTCACCCAGGAGGCCCTCATCAGGACACAGGCCTGCTGTGCGGCCGCGGCGCCCATAGCCCCGGGGCAGGGGCCGGGAGGAAGCGCCCCTTCCCGTGGGGTCCCTTGGCCAGCAGCCAGACTTTAGAACCGTCGTGTGAAGGGTTTACTTTCCCGGGGGCGGCCGAGCAGCCGCAAGGGTGTCTAGGGGTGTCCAGCATTGCGGGGCCCACTGCAGGGAGTTTCCCCCTCACGTGCTGCGTCATCGGGACAAACACAGCGCCCCTCGGTACCTAGTGGGTGTCCTGTGCACGCGTATGTACAAGGTGTGCAGACTATGTGTGCTGGTATGCAAATGTACGTACATATCACGTAATACGGACAGCGGCACATGCAGGTGCGTGTATGCTCACCGGATACATGCATCTGTATGTGTATTCATGTACGTGTAGACTATATATATACTTTATCAAAAATACCTTTTCTTCCTGTGTGAATTGCTTTGATGCTCCCTACTCTATTTCTGGTAGATTCTGTATATTCTACTTAAGTGATTTTTTTAAGGGGCATTCCTTGCCACTAAGATGATTTCAGGTGGTTATTTGCATAGACTCTAGAGTCCAATGCCTCAATCATCCTGTCTTTCCCTGTGTCCTCTCAGCACCCCAGGGCTAATGTCATGTGTCCTCTGAGGTCTTGCCCCAGATTTATGCTGGGAAGCAGAAGCAGAAGTTGGAAATTGCTCCGCCTATCAATCCTGTCATCTGCATTGATGCAGGCTGCATTCCCTCCCCACATCCCTGATGTTCCCTGCATCCCCAACCCAAACTCAACATCCAGCTCAGCGGTCTTCAGGGTCCTCCAAGGCTTTCTCCTCATTTATTGTTCGGACGTTGTTTATTCTGTGTGTGTTTTTCAAGACTTTCATTTCTTTCTTTCTTTTTTTTTTTAAGGTTTTATTTCTTTACTCATGAGACACACGGAGAGAGACAGAGAGGCAGCGACACAGGCAGAAGGAGAAGCAGGCTCCACGCAGGGAGCCCGATGTGGGACTCGATCCAGGCTCTCCGGGACCAAGTATCTGCCCAAGACTTCCTTTTTTTAAAGTGAGGTTTTAGTTGCACAGAAATGAAAACGGAAATTCCTTCCTCATCGTATTCTGATAGAAGCCTTTTCCATTAGCTAGTGTTGAATTTCTTTCAAAGGAAATTTCTATACCCAGTCGTGATCAGATGTTTTTAGTTCCATGATTTTGTTGATGTAGATAAATAGGGTTGAAAGATTTTTCTAACGTGAAGGCAGATTTCTGTTCACTGGGCACCGCCTCTCGTCCGTTTTGTTCACTACGAATTTGAATATGCATATACTTATTCAGGATATTTGCTGCTATATGAGTGCTTGGCTTGAGCGTTCTTTCAAGGTGGATTTCTCCTCTAGCATTTACATCCAGGAGCACGAGCGTGGGACATTTAGTTGAAAACAATGCCCATAGTTTTCTTTAGTTTGAAGGAGTTTCGCTAAGATGATGATGACTTCTCCCCAACCATTTGGTCGAATGAGACCACAGGGTGGTGGTGGGGGGTAGGGGTGGGGGGAGGGAGTCCAAAATGGTGGAGGACTTGAGAGACCTAAGTTCCTCTGGTCCCCGGAATTCAGCGAGACAGCTACTAAATCATTCTGAACCCCTGAGAACTGAACCGGAGATCTACAAAAAGAATAGCTGCAACTCTACAAAGAGAAAAGCATCCAGTTTCTGCAAGACAGGAGGTGTGGAGAAGTGAAATGGAGGCGATACATGGGAAGATGGGGGGGGCAAAAGGGGGGCGATACATGGGAAGATACGGGGGAGCAAAAAGGGGGCGAGCTCCAGCAGCCTCCACCAGAAAGTGATGGAGCAGCAGAGAGCGCAGAATCCGGACCTTTAGAAGTCCGCTCCGGGGAGGGACGGCCCTGCGTGCCCGGTGCTCAGACAGTGAAGCGGGTGCAGAATCCTAGGTGGGACAGCGTGGTCTCAGGATCCCCCGGGGTCACAGGAACACTGACGGTGCCTGAGTGCAGCAGAGCTCCCAGACATCGGAGCAGGGAAGCCGGCTGCAGTAAGCGAGCCCAGCAGCGGGCTCTCGGCCAGTGGTAGCCGTAGCCCTGGAACCCAGCAGGGTCAGTGGGTCCCAGCACCCTCAGCGCAAAGGCTCTCCGAGCAGGAGCCCAGCAGGCGGCAGGACCGGCAAGCCCCCCCTTGCTCCCCCTGGGGAGGAGCAGCGCACATGTCCACACAGCAGGAATCTGCAGGGTTTGGAAGGCGAAGCAGGGTCCCTGCCTGAGATGGAAATGCTTGGTCACAGGCTGGGTGGGTGAGCACAGTGTGCGGTCGGGGACCAGGGAGACAGGAGTGATGGGTTGCCTGTCACTGGGGGTGCGCTAAGGAGCGGGGTGTGAGCTTTCGGCCCTGGGGCTGGGGATGAGGAGGCCACCACTTTCGCTCTCAGCCTCTAAAGCGGCCTGCAAGGCCTTCAGGGAACAAAATCCACAGAGAGCCACCCGGAGCAGATTACGTAGCCTGGCCCCCTGGCAAGGGCGGTGCACACCCACTCGGGGCAAAGACCCTTGAAAATCAGCGCAACAGGTCTCTCCCCTGTGTGGATGCAGTGTGGGTCCTGAGACCCCCTGGGTGGGGAATTGACCTGCTGGCCTGCTGGGTGGCTGACGTGCGCCCTGCCCAGGGCTATGAGCCTGTGGGATGACGTGGGGCACTAGTCAGCTAGGAAACAAGGGCCAGACTGCCAGGGTCAAGCCTGAAACACAGGGAGGCCCTCGAGGGGCCACAACTCCTCCAGCCCCGTGAGTGTGCGATCCTCTCCCTCCTCACACACTCGGTCCTGCCCTCACACGGCCCCGGGGCCTGGCATCCAAGTAGAAACAATGGTGACCCTGAGGCGCTGCTATGAGGCCGCATGGGCAGGGGTCCGTGTCAGGCTGCGGGTGGCATCGGTGCCCGGCACTCCCATGGTCCCGCAATCATGGGTCGTGGAGCGTTGGCACGATGTCCTCCCTGGAAGACAGCTGGACTCCTACTAAAGGCAGGGAGGACCCTGAGGCCCAAGCCACCAGCCTTGCCCTTGGAGGGAGCTCAGCTAGACTGGGCATTGTACCGCTCCCCCTGCCCCCGAGGGACGCTCCGCGAGGCTGCCCCTGTGCACGGTCGCAAGGGTGACACGGGCATAGTCTCCCTGCAAGGTCAAGCATTGCTGTGCGTTAGGCAGGGTGACGCCCAGAAGGGCAAGGCCCAGTCCACATCGGCGTCCACAGACCCCGCAGTCGTTAGTGTCTGTCTTGCACCTGCTTTCCCCAGGTGAGGAGATTGGGAACCAGGCAACGCTTGTCTTCTGATCCCCGGGCGTGGGGCGGGGGGAGGTCCTGCTCTCTGGCTGAGGATGTGTTACCCAGGCCTGTTCCTGTCCCAGGTCACAAGTGAGCAACGTCTGCCCTGCCCAGGAATGCGGTCAGGGGGCGCTACTGGCCTGTGTGCAGGGGGGCAAGGGGTCTGAGCGCTTGAGCTCCAAGGGGCCGGACAGGAGCCACGTTCAGGGCAGAAGCAGAGGCCGCGGTCACCAGGTGCACAGCCTGTCCCACAGGCACCCAGTGCCGACACACCCCAGGGTCTCCTGTCCCGGTGCCTCCTGCCCCCTGGTGCTCCTCACAGGCACTTACAGCAGGATGTGCGGGGCCCTGCATGGGATGAGCGGTCAGTGCAGGAAATGCAAGACCGCTCTGGGGAGGGGGAGGCTCCTCTGCCAGGAAGCTGGGGGAGCACAGTGGGCCCGGCCCTCTGGGGACCCAGTGGCGAGGTTCATCCCAGGCACTTGGCCCCTGCCCATTTCTGAAATGAAAACACTGTGTTGACAAGATATCTGCACACCCGTCCCATGTTTGTAGAAACATTTTTACACAATAGCCAAGACACAGAAACAACCTCAGTGTCCATCAGTGGGTCAATGGATAAACAAAGTACAGGATCACCTGGCTGGCTCAGTTCGTTAAGCGTGTGCCTTTAGCTCAGATCATGATCCCAGGGTCCCGGGATGAGCCCCATGTCGGGCTCCCTGCTCTCCCACCGCCCCTCCCATTCTTACTCATGAAATATACTCTCCCAAATAAAAATAAAATATTTTTAAAACAGAGTATAGAATGTGGTATATACAAATGGAATATTTTTTTAAAAATTTTATTTCTGTATTCCTGAGAGGCATGCACACAGGGAGGGAGAGACACAGGCCGAGGGAGAAGCAGGCTTCCTGCAGGGAGCCCTGTGCGGGACTCGATCCCAGGACCCCAGGATCCTGCCCTGAGCCAAAGGCAGATGCTCAACCCCCGAGCCACCCAGGTGTTCTTCCATCCACTCCTTCCCATCTACCACCTGTTACCCACAAATGCCACCTCTGCCGGGGACCGCTTGGCCCCAGGACACAGAGGGCAAGGAAACGCAGAGGGAGTCCCATGTGGGGAAACAGGGAAGGGGCATGCCAGTGTGGGAGATAAAGACTGGATGCCTTATCATTTCCACAATGATCACGAGCATTTAAAATTGGGAGATGCCACATCAAAGTCTGGAATGACAGCTTGAGCGCTCTCAAACTTTAGAAGCACTGACAACACTCGGCCCCCGCTGGCTCAATGTTTCTGCCACAGTTGAACATCTTCCTTCTTTTGCATAACCCATCCGGCCCCCTCCAGGATGGCACTCCGGTGATCCTTTCGCCATGCTCTATCCCATGCACCCTAGGTCCTGGCCACAGAGGGCCCCATCACCACTTCCAAATAAGACGGCCCTTTGAACTTACATTTTGCGTGGACATTTTTTCCACCTGCAGCGACCTTCCCCCTCTGTCTCCGATGGCTGCCTCTTCCATGGAGCCTTTCTCTGCTCTGCCACGGGGATCCAATCTCACCCTTCCACCCCTCTTCTGCACACCTCTTTTGGGGTGCCTCTGCCCTAGGTGTTCGCGTGCTTTTCTTTGGACTCCACTAGACTCGAATCCTACATTCTTTGTTAGAAATCGCCACTTTGCCTGCCGCAGCCTCTTGGTTCCCTGTACACAGCGGGCACTTAATATCTAAGAAAGTGGATTGTCCCTGGAGTGGCCTGATGCGGAGGAAGGGCAGTGGCTATCTAAATGCGAAAAGATCCAGTCCAGAAAATCAAGGTAAACTGACTCAGGAAAGCAGCGAGGAATCACGGAATATGACAGCAGAGACCAAGGAAAAATAACCCCTGCTTGAACTGAGCTCGGCCTGTTCGGAGACATCCACTCTCACAACAGCGAGATCGCATCCCACATCCCAAAAGCGACAGTGGTCTTGGCCCTTCCGACGGCAATGCTCTCCCCACAGTCACTGCTACCTCTCAGGTTGGCAGCTGTGGGAGCGACAGGGGATCTGGCCTGTGTAGCTCATATCCTCAAATCTGACGCTCCTGTTTCTGACGTTTCTATTTGTAAAATGCCACGTCCCCCACCTGCTACACTAGGCTACATCGAGTGTGCAGAGTACAGAAGTCAGATTATTTATTTGCCTGTCTCCACCTGAGAAAGCACCTGGAGAGCAGGAGAAAACCAAGAACAGAGCTCTCAGGAATGGGGTGGAGGGGGGAATAGAAAGGTTCATTCCCTTGTGGCTGTAAGCTGGTATTTGTTATTCAGTCGTGAAAAAGTTTCTCCTGAAGAGCGGAGGGAATCGTGCTCAGAAGGGACGGAGAAACTCTGGCTTGTAGCACTGGCTCAGTAATGGGACTTTCTACAAAGTCTCCACTCAAGATTCCTGCCTGATGACTCCTGACCATAGAAGACGCAAGGCCCCTATATTCAGCACATCACAAGCTACAGAAGGCAGAGACCCAAAGCATCACCAAGCCACCGGAAGTGTGTGGTTAGGAACCCTGGAGTCCCCAGGGAACCTTGCCGCTGTGCAGAGTCTTGCTTCCAGGGGCTGAGCTGGGCCTGACATCCTGCTTCCAACTGGGCTGCAAGTGAGGCACATGTTACTTACTGGTCAGAACCACGGGTGGACAATGGAGCAGAGGAAAGATTTCAGACCTATGACATCTGACCCCAGAATATGCAACTTCATGTCCTTCCAGAAAGGGAGAGATATAGTCTAGAAAAAGCAGCCTTGGGCTTCCTCCAGGAGGATTCTGGATGCACCATGGTGGTCCCCCCACTCCCCAAGGCTTGAGATTTGATCAAGACCTCCACCCCCTACCCCAGCCACATTTGGCCCCTCCTTCCTGCTTAAGGATCCACCTGATGGGATGGTTACAAAGAGCAGGGAAGAGCACAGGAATGCAGGAATGGATGTGTGTGCAAAGTGGGCAGGGTGTGGACGTGGGGGTGGGGCTAGCTTGTGACCTCCCTGATAGGTTTGTTCCCGAAGTGCTGGAGAGAGGAGGGGGATCATCCTTTAGGGACACTCTGGGGCAAACAGGGGACACCTTACCCTTCTGCGCAGCCTCGGGTCCTCAAGGAGATGCCGAGCCCACTCTGGAGGTGCTCCGCCAGTGCCTGCCAGTCCTCTTTCGGCCCTTAGCTCCTTTAATTCGGACTAGCCCACCCCCACCAAAGGGTCGCTGCCAGGGGCACGGAGACTTCTGTGTGCGCTAGCCTGTGCTGGCCAAGCCTTTGGCCCAGGGCCTTGGGGTGCTGCGCAGGTGCTGTTGCTCCCAGGAACACGGCTGGGCAAGTATCCTCACCACGAGGGCTCCTTGCATGTGCAGATGCAGGTGGCACCTAGGATAGATGTTTTCTGTGTCCACTAAGAAGGGGTATAGCGGTGATTAGCGGGAGCCACAGACAGTGGCTCACAGACCAGGAGAGGAATTTCTCTCTCAGGTGGTAGCCACAGGTAGTAGCTCAGGGCAGGCTTGCTGGTTCTGTTCTGCCACCGAGTGCTTTGGAATCCTGAGTCCTTCTGACTTCTTGCCTTTGTTTTCTCTTTAAGATTTCATCCATCTATTCATGAGACACACACAGAGAGAGAGAGAGAGAAACAGAGGGAGAGGGAGAGGCAGAGACACAGGCAGAGGGAGAAGCAGGCTCCATGCAGGAGCCCGACGTGGGACTTGATCCCGGCTCCAAGGGATCACAACCTGACCTGAAGGTGGCCCTAAACGCCTGAGCCCCCCGGCTGCCTGGCTCCTTTCCTCCACTGTACATCGGCAGGGTTCCCAAGGTTCCCTCATGGTCCCAGCTGCTGTTCCAGCTCCAGCCATCCTGTAAGCGTCCCAGCCAAGAGGAGTGAGGAGCAACTGAAGAAGCAGGTTAAAGGGCACAGGCCACAGGCTCTTCCAGGAAGGCTGCTGCACGTTTTCCTGAGACACTTTCATGACACCAGTCTCCTTGACCAGAGCTTAGTCATGGCGACATTTAACTTCAGGAAGCTGAAAGGGAAGGCTCGAGATATGGAAGAGGAGGAAAGTGGCTTTTACGGGGCAGTGCAGAGTCTCTCCTTCATCTTAACACTTGCCCCCAAGCAATGATGAAGTTCTCTCTGATTCTGCTGCACTCTCTCTGCAAGACGAGGTTGTGGTGGCCGTGTCCAATTTGGAAATACTGTCACACGGCCCCTACAATGACGTTTTGCAGATGTGGGGCTGGTAAACCATTGCCGTTCTGGGTTGCTTCTCAAGGATTTAGGAATACAATTTCTTTCTTTTTCCTTTTAAGATTTATTTACTTATTTGAAAGAGAGAGAGAGGAGAGAGAATGTGAGAACATGAGTGGGAGTAGGGGCAGAGGGAAAGAGAGAGAGAGAATCCCAACAGGTTCCACACCCAGCACTGCTGCCTCACACAGGGCTTGATCCCACAACCCCAGAATCGTGACCTGAGCCATAATCAAGACTCACTCAATTGACTGAGTCACCCAGGTGCCCCTATAATGCAATTTCTTACAGCATCATCGTTTAATCTTTAAATGTGTGATTTGGGGATCCCTGGGTGGCTCAGCAGTTTAGAGCATGCCTTCGTCCCAGGGCGTGATCCCAGAGTCCCAGATTCGAGTCCCACATCGGCCACTTTGCATGGAGCCTGCTTCTCCCTCTGCCTCTCTCTCTCTCTCTCTCTCTGTCTCTCTCTCTCTCATTTAAATAAATAGAATCTTTAAAAAAATAAACATATGATTTATGAATGTTTCCTCTTTGGGAACTTTGGAACTTCAGTCAGTTGATCATGGGCTCTTAGCTACAAGCTTCCCTCCCCCATCCCAAGCCACCTGTCATCCTACCTGCCTGTCTCAGAGAAGGGGCTGCCCTCACCCTGATGGCACTACTCCTGCCTCTGTGCCCTGGTTCAAAGCCCTGACAACTCTCAAGGGACCTTCATGACAATTTTTTTTTAATTTCATATATTGAACCTTCTTCTATTTCCGCTCAACTTTCTGCCTAATCAGACATTTTTCCCTCTAGCCCATATGTATTTTCTTTCTCCTCTATCTTCTGCTTTGTTCACAGCTTCTGCTGCATCACTACTCCTCAGTCCATTGCATTTAATATTTCCACCATTCGTATGTTATATACGTAAGTAACCTGAAAAGAATAGATAACTGGAAATTTTTTTAATTTTTTTTAATAATAAATTTATTTTTTATTGGTGTTCACTTTGCCAACATACAGAATAACACCCAGTGCTCATCCCCTCAAGTGCCCCCCTCAGTGCCCGTCACCCATTCACCCCCACCCCCCACCATCCTCCCCTTCCACCAACCCTAGTTCGTTTCCCAGAGTTAGAAGTCTCTATGTTCTGTCTCCCTTTCTGATATTTCCCACACATTTCTTCTCCCTTCCCTTATATTCCCTTTCACTATTATGTATATTACCCAAATTAATGAGAACATATAATGATTGTCCTTCTCTGATTGACTTGATAACTGGAAAGGAATTAAGATGTGATGAGCTTTGAGTATTCATCACCTTTGTTTTTAGTGTATTTTATTTCATTATGATTGTCTCCAACAATGATCATGGGGTATTGGTCCAATTACTATTGGAGGAGGGCAACGAGGGCAGGACTTCCAGTTCACTCGTGAGCTGGACCCAAGCGATGGGAGATTCCTCACCTCCTCCCCTGTCCTTGGACTGTGCATTCTGCTTACCTTCCCTGCTCCCAGAAGCTGCCAAAGGATGTAACCCCGAGATACAGCGTGGTGTTGTGACCATCTGGATGGTAGTCGTGATTGAACCCAGTTACGGCTTCTAGATAAACTCTTAGGATTCTGGTGGGCAGATGTAGAGATCGACTCATCTTGCAGCTACCCAAGATAAGCTTCATATATAAGTTCCATTGTTTATTAAACCTGCTACCTCCCGATCTGGAGTGGCCTGCATCTTTCCTTGATCTCTCCCTGCCCTCCATATATGGGACCCAGTTTCAGATTATACCCAGGAATCTCCCGAAAAGGTTTCAAACCAGCAATTACCTAAACTCATGGTTCCTTAGTTTGCTCATCTCTTAGATGGGTCTAGGGATATTCCCAACCTCTTGGGTTTTCAGGGAGGACGACACCTGTTTCAACTCCTGTTACCAAACTTGCTTCCCCCAAAGGCTGCTTTCTGGTCCTCCCTGACTCCTGGTTCCTAGGCCCTTTCCCAGGGCTAACTACGCTTTGCCTATCCTTCAGCCTGCCACCCCAGCCTTCTGTCCTTTTATGTCCTGGTTCTTTGGATTCTGATCAGACCTCTCCATACTGCCATACCCCAGGACCTTGTAATAATAGGCCGCACAGACATTCACAGTGGCTTTTGTCTCCGTTTTGTCACCCCATTAATTTGTTCAGCCATTTAGTCAACAGACTTTTTGTAATTATAGTTAATACGAACCAAGCAGTCACTGTATGCCAGGCTCCATTCCAAATACTTTACCTGTTAATCGTCACAACATACCCAAGAGGAATTTTAAAAGTTTAAAAAGCATAATTTACTAGTAAAGCCATCCAGTCCCGAGTGTTCTTTTTGTAGAAAGGGGTTTGATTTTTAAAAAAAAGAAAAAGAAAAAGAGGAAAGTTGTTTGATCAGTAACTCAATTTTTTACTTGTTATATAGATCTATTCTGACTCGCTTCTTGAGTCAGTGTTGGTTTTCTGTGTCTTCTAGGAAACTCTACATTTTATACATGCCATCTCCTTTCTCAGCATACAGTTATTCATAGTATTTCCATCGAATCCTTTTTATTTGTATATTGTCTACTCTTTCATTCTTGATTTGAGTAATTTGAAACTTCTCTTTTCCTGAATGATCTGATTATAGGTTTGCCAAATGTGTACCTCTGGATTATTAAGTCACTAGCTGGTCCTCGCTTTGAGAAGTGTGTGGCCCTGCCTCAACTCATTCCTTAGTCATTGACCAGTGGCCATCCTTAGAAGATTGTGACTTTGGCTATATCGTAAAGACACATCCCATAGAAGCTAATAGGGACTATCAGCTAATCACAATATTTGAGGCAGGGCAGCAAGTCGTTTCTTGAAGGGGGAATCTCATAGTCAATGACTGGATTCTCCCTATGCCTTAGAGACTGTGGCTTAGCACTGTTGAAATGTGGGTAGGGTACCTGGGTGGCTCAATGGTGGAGCATCTGCCTTTGGCTCAGGTCGTGATCCAGGGGTCCTAGAATCGAGTCCCGCATTAGGCTCACCGCTCAGCAGGGAGTCTCCTTCTCCCTCTGCCCGTGTCACTGCCTCTCTCTGTAACTCTCATGAATAAATAGATATAATCTTTAAAACAAATAAAAGAAGAAATGCAGGTATAAGAGCATTGCTGCTCCTGTCTTAAAAGGCAGCCCATGCACACACTCCCAAATGACAGAAATTCAAGTTTTTGAGCAGGAGACTGCAACTCACTCTTAGACCCCAGGTAGGAGAACCACCTTCTTTTTTATTAATAATATTTTTTATTTAGGTATAATTCACATTACTAAATCCACCCCTTTAAAATATGTAATTTTGTGATTTTAGTATATTCACAGGATTGTAAAACCATCACCACTGTCTCAGTCGAGAATATTTTCATTACCCCCAAAAGAGTCATTCCCTTTTAAGGAATGACTTAGAGGACTTCCATAGCCATTAGGAATCATGCCCTTTTACCCATAAACTCTTGAAGTTACTGATCTGCTTCATCTGTGGATTTGCCTGTTTGGAGCAATTTAACTTAGCACAATATTTGAACGGTTGATCCATTTGGAAGCAAGTATCAGTCCCTCCTTTTTTTTTTCATAAGTGCTTATTCATTCCTTTTGAATGCACGACACAGTACAACATTTTCTTTACCCATCTTTTGATGTACCTTTGGGTTCTTTCCGCATTCAGAATATTATGAAAAACACTGGTGTGAATATTCAGGCACATAATTTTCTGTGGACGTGTGTTTCAGTTCTCTTGCGTGTATATGTAGGAATGGAATTGATAGGTCATATGATAACTTTGTGTTTAACTTTCTTAGGATCTAAGTGTTTTTCAGAGTAGCTGCATCCTTTTACATTCCCAGTACCAATATATGTGGTTTCCCATGTCTTCACGTCCTTCCAATTTTGATCCTTTTTTATTATATCCATCCTATAGGTGTTGTGGCGGTAGGAGTTCAACCAGAAAAACAGAACCTGGAGTATATAAATAGTATATAAATCAGGAGTGAGCAGCAGAACAATAGAGGTTTGGTCAGAAAATGCACGGGGGATGGCACAGCATAACATAGGCTTTCCTGACTGATACAGTCTCTAAGGGCCCTTCCAGGTCTAACATCATACACATCTAGAAACCAAGGTGGCAGAGACGGTGAAAGAAGCAGTTTACATTCTGTAACAAGTGAAACAAAGCCTAAGTTGTGGGCACATCTACCAGGATGCTCTTTGTTTCCTTTAGCTCTTCCATGAGCTGGCATCTCCCAGGAACTTGGGTCACAGTTTATTGGCTCCCTCCAATGTGCCAGGCAGTGTGGCAGCACTTGACACAATTCAGGAATGAAGCCTCATGGCAGTACTGGCAAAGGTTCCTTAAGATGCTGGGAAATTTTGAGTAGCAAGTAGTTTTAATGTATTTACAACTAATTTGAAAGCAACTGGTTTGGGGTCCGTTGAACAGAATTGGAATGACTTGCAACAGCTGTTTCTCTGGAAACCTCACAGGAAGCTGCCTGTCTGGCTCCTCTCACTGGTACTTCTTCCCTGCAGGGAACTGCCTTTTCAGGTGCTGAGTTCTTTTGTCCGTTCTGGGCTGACAGCCAGGGCCAGAAAGCAGCATGTATCCTCACATACCAAGGGAGCAGATGTATGGGAAAACCCAAGTGTGGGTTTGGAAGAAGAGAGACGTGATAGAACTATTTAGAGGCTGATCCCAAATATGAGAATCCTTTTGGCATCAATTTTCCATCTGGGCCAAGGCTCCCAACTACATCTCAAGTAACCACAGGATGTGTTTGATGGTCAGCAAACAAAACACATGCCTTGTCCTGCTTGACTCATAAATCATGACAGGGTGGTGGAAAGATATTCATGAGTATTTGGGGGTGAGATGCGCATATCAGGATATTGATTGATTATTTATGCAGATGAGAAGAGCCTACTGAGTGGCCAACATCCAGTTTCAAATTATTCCTTGTTACCACTACATTCTGTAATGGTGGCAGAAGCGAATGGCAGGAGGAAATTCAAGTTAGACTCTGAGATTTAGCTACTGGAAGCTTAAGTCAGAGGTAAAGGGGGTGTCCATGTATTTTGACAGAAATTCCAGAACTACAGCCCCCTAGGTGTTGGGTTTGGGCTCCATCAAAAGCCAGAAACTAAGCCTATTGTGCCTTGTTTCTTGCTTTAGCAAATGAGATCATCCCCATCACCCGCTGTATAAATTGAATAATTCTAGTAAGAGGTTGCTATTTTTATCATGATGACAGCAATATACATATCCTGCAGGAAGTCAGGGAGGTCATGGACAATCAAGAAAAGCTTCAGCAGAGCTAAAGAAACAGTCACCAAAACTAAAAGACAACCTACAGAATGGGAGAAGATATTTGCAAATGACCTATCAGATAAAGGGCTAGTATCCAAGATCTATAAAGAACTTATTAAACTCAACAGCAAAGAAACAAACAATCCAATCATGAAATGTGCAAAAGACATGAACAAAAGTTTGACCAATGAAGATATAGACATGGCCAACAAACACATGAGAAAATGCTCCACATCCCTTACATTCAGGGAAATACAAATAAAAACCTCAGTGAGATACCACCTCACACCAGTGAGAATGGGGAAAATTAACAAGACAGGAAACAACAAATGTTGAGAGGATGTGGAGAAAGGGGAAGCCTCTTGCCCTGTTGGTGGAATGTGAACTGGTACAGCCACTGTGGGAAACTGTGTGGAGGTTCCTCAAAGAGTTAAAAATAAAACTGCCCTACGACCCAGCAATTGCACTGTTGGGGATTTACCCCAAAGATACAGATGCAGTGAAACACGGGGACACCTGCACCCCAATGTTTATAGCGGCAATGTCCACAAGAGCCAAACTGTGGAAGGAGCCTCGGTGTCCATCAAAAGATGAATGGATAAAGAAGCTGTGGTCTATGTATACAATGGAATATTCCCCAGCCATCAGTAAGGAACAAATACCCACCATTTGCTTCTAAGTGGATGGAACCAGAGGGTATTATGCTGAGTGAAGTAAGTCAATCATAGGACAAACATTGTATGATCTCATTGATTTGGGGAATATAAAAATAGTGAAAGGAATAAAGGGGAACGGAGAGAAAATTGGTGGGAATTATCAGTGAGGGTGATAGAAGATGAGAGACATCTAACCCTGGGAAATGAACTAGGGGTGGTAGAAAGGGAGGTGGGATGGGGTTGGGGGTGACTGGATGACGGGCACTGAGCGGGGCACTTGATGGGATGAGCACTGGGTGTTATGGTATATGTTGACAAATTGAACAGCAATAAAAATAAATTCATAAAAAGAAGATTTTATTTATGTATTTCAGACAGAGAAAGAGAGCATGAGCAGGGGAGACAGGCAGAAGGTAGAGGGACAAGCAGACCACCGCTGAGCAGGCAGTCCAACACAGGGCTTGATCTCAGGACCCTGAGATCATGACCTGAGCCAAAGGCAGACGCTTAAGTGACTGAGCCACCCAGATGCCCCAGTAGATAAAACCTTTGAAAAAAAATATTACCATGTCTGCTGCTGAGGAAAAGAGAAAGCACAGAAATGGCATGCTGGCTTCAGATGGGACACACAATGCTTCTGCTCATATCTCAGTGACAATAGCTAGTCACATGACCCTTCCTAACTACAAGCCAACTGGAAATGTGGTGTCCCTGTGTCCAGGGGTAAAAGGAAGACAAGATGTGATGAGTACTTGTAGTCTCCCCCCACACTGTCACACAGCAAGTGGTGCTCAATTAAGAGTGACCCTTGTAATTTGTGATGACCACAAGCTTCTTCATTTCTTGCAGGACTTTCTGAGAAGGCCAGGTTTGCCTTGGATAGTCTCCAAACTTTTAAGCACCTACTATATGACAGATGCTTTCAAATACAATATCATGTAATTTTAAGAGGATCATGTAAATGTCAGTGGGTGGATTTGCCATTCTTTACTCAATAGTACATTTCTATGCTGCCCGTTGCAACTATCATGTCAGTAGGCTGAGAATTTTCTCCTTCCTTTTGATCCATGAGTCACATCTCAACCTTTGAGTATCTGCTGCCCTCCACATGACTGAACTTGCCTGAACACCTGCACCAGTGTCATTAGGCACACTGCAAGCCGGGACTTTCCTGTGGGCTGGTACACAGAGAAGAGGCTAGAGAAAGATGGTTATTTTTTTCCCTTTTAATCTGAGCTAGCACGTCCACTAAGGCACCATTTTTCACCTCGTAGGAGGGTTTTTAAGAGTTCAACCTAATAGATGTTTGCTCCACATTGACTTCCATGGTCTTCTCTCAATACAACTTTTGAGGGGAACTCTGGGTTTTGATCTCCTAGGTAAGTTCATTTCTCTGCATATGTGTTTAGTAGCCAGTTTCAAATAGGGCATCCCATTAAAATTTTACTGCAAATATCAGGGAGGTTCAAAACCCTCTCTTTAACGTCAGGTCTGTATCCAAAGATCTAGTCAATTATGCAGCCAATCAGACTACTCACAAACCCACTTGGAGAGACATTTTGAGAATGTGTTCAATTTGCGAGAAGGACTGCGGGTGTTTAAATGTCCTTACCCAAAGTCAAAGGGACTGTAGCTCTCAGAGGGATTCCAAGGTGAGGACAGTATCCCGGGGGCGCTTTTGCAGGGGGTAGACACACTCTGTGTCAGGGGAGGACAGGTGACCCTGTGCATCCTGCAGAGGAGGTAGCAGTGATAAGCTGGCCAGCAGGCCAGGTACCAGAGGTGGACAGGAGGACACATGGGGGAAGACCAGGGAAGGATGTTGTCACGTGGGAAAGTGCTGCAACTGGACAGAAATGGTGGCATCTGCAGTCTACTCTGAACAAAACTCAGACAATCTCCAAACTGTATTTGATTCTCAGTGTCACCTGCCTTCCTTAGCCCGGGTCTCAGTACCTTTGCCACGGCATACTTCCTTTTGTCACATCTTCAAAATAGTTATTAGATTTGTGTGTGCAGCAGGCCCTTGATCTTGCTATAGTGATGTACCATACGCTATTTTTCTGAAGTCTCTTACTAATTCAGATATCCCACATACCTATTTCTCTGAATTCCCTCTATAGTTCATCATAATGTTATTAACATTATCTTCCTTTTTCATACTCATTTATTTTGATATGCATATTTCTTGCTCTCTTCTAGTGTACTTTTTGTTTTTTTTTAAGATTTTATTTATTTATTCATGAGAGACATACAGAAAGAGAGAGAGAGAGGCAGAGACACAGGCAGAGGGAGAAGCAGGCTCCATGCAGGGAGCCCGATGTGGGACTCGATCCCGTGTCTCCAGGATCTACCCTGGGCTGGAGGCGGCGCTAAACCACTGAGCCACCGGGGCTGCCCTGTTCTAGTGTACTTTTGAATGGTACAGGTAAAAGCATACATCTGTGTCTTATCCGTGTCTTCAATGGGAATGCACCTCGCATTTCACTTTTAAGTATATGTGGAGTAGCTATTAGGAAATTTGCTAAAAGTTTTTGTCTTGTACTCATGGTGAATTTTTTTTTCAAGGGCTTTTGTCATACCCATTGGCATGATGTAATGTTTCCCTTTAATTTGTCAGCCTGGGGAATTACAATTCAAAGTATTTTCTACTTTAAATCATATTTTCACTTCTTAGCCACAGGCTGCTTGTTCACTCAATTCACTGTTATACTGAATATGGTATTACTTTATTAGCATATTTGCTACTCTAAGAGTGAACTTGGCTCAAGTGTTTTCAGTGTCGAAATGGGGTGCTCATCTGGTTTGAGAGGTATAGAGAGTTAGCCTAGAAAAATGAGTTAAATAACTCCCCATATTTTTGTATGCTTCGGGAGACTTGAGTTAAGATGGAGATAAGTTTTTCTTGATCACTTGTGGAATTGGCCACCCAAACTGCCTGTCCAGGAACAGGATACTTTGGGTGTTGGTTATAGTTTCAGTTTGTATTGTTTAATTAATTTTTCTATTTCTCTTTGGACTGATTTGGTCCTTTATCTTTTTAAAAATATTGTCCATTTCACCCAGGATTTCACCCATGTAATTGCATGATAGTTAAAATAAAACCTTTATTACAGAAAGTCAAAAACACATACAATAGTAGAGAATAGTATAACAAAACCAGTATACCTGAAAGCCAGCAGTAATCCTCTTTAGTACATGGCCAGTCTGGTTCCAATATACCCTCACCTTCCCCACATCTCTGCCAATGGAAGAGGGGATCCTCAGACACTCAGATCAGATGGATCTTCAGAGGAGGATCATCTGAGACACTATGCTTTTTCATCTCAACTTATCAGTATTTCTACATGCATTTCCAAAAGACAAAGAATCTTTGGTAAAACATAGATGCAATGCAATTATCATTTCTACAAATCTAAAGAACTTATTAGTATCAAATATCCAGTTACTTTTCACATTTAAGTTATCTGGAAATTTTTTTATGTTTCTTTGAATCAGAAATATGGCCTATATTCTGTGATTTTTTTGGTTATAGCCCTTAAGTCTTTTTTATCAATAGATTTCCCCCCGCATCCCCCTTTTCTCCCCTTGCAGTTATTGTTCTTGAGGAAAAAAAAGCAGGTCAAATTTTGTGACATTTCCCATAATCTGAATTATGTTGAACAAAACAATTTGGTGTCCTTGAACATGTACTTTGGCCTTCTTTTTCTTTAAATTGATAGTCCCAGGTAGACACTTGATCAAATTTGTTTTTCTGCTATTTTATTTCTTTAAAAAACCCAAGATTGCTACATAGATAATGCTACGTACTTCCAGTATGAGGAACACAATATCTATTGTCTTCTGTGCTGACGTTGGCAGTCATTGATGATCATCACTTTTATTTGTGTGTTGGGGGTTGAAGAATGGGAATTTTCTGGTTCTCTCATTCGTTATTAGCATATTAGCTGAAAAACTTCTATATGTTGAAAAATTTCTGCATCCAACATTTGGTTATCCTGAGAGGATCATGTATTTATTCTGTATCTTTACACCATTTAAATATCTTCTGCATCTATATTTTGTACAGTTTTAACTGACTATTTACGTTTGATTTTTCTCTTTAGTACCTGGTAATATTTGCAAAAAAAAATGTCTGTTTTATGAGTATTTTCAAAGAATTGCCATTTGTTTGTTGGTCTTACTGCTTCCTAATTTGTTATTTCTACACTTATCTTCATTATTCCTAACCTTTTACTCCTTTGGGTTCAATTCAATGTTCATTCCCTAGCTTCTTGACTTTCTTGGGTACTTCACTTCTTTTCTCTGATGCATCTATTTAAGACTATATATTTTTTATTTCCATTTGGGCTCTACCGCACATGTCATGCTATAAGCTTCATGCGCATTGTTTGAATTTTTAAAGATTTATTTATTTTCTTGGAGGAGGTGTATCAGAGTACAGCATGTGAACCTTACTTTGTGGGTGGCAGGGAATTAAGTAGCAGAGTGCCAGGATCACAGCTGGCCCCCCATCCATCCTTCTTCTTAATAGTGGAGTTCGGAGCTATTTTCTCATGAACTGCCTGTTTGCTCACCTTCCTCCTGGGTGTTAGGAAGGGTTAAAAGTGCTTAGTAAGACATGTACTTATCAGTACTCAGAAGGGTGCCATTTAAACTCCCATATGAGAACGATACTTTGCTCATTTGGAGACCAAAATATTTCACAAGAACCATATTTGGTTTATGTGTCTGTTCCCTCTTGCCTCTCTCAGGGTAAGCTCCATCCAGTGGCAGCTCTACATCATGGCCCCAAACCCAGGAAAGCAGGAAGTCTTGATGAGGAACTGGAAACACCGGCTGCATTTCCCTATTGGATGGCATGAATCCTCTAACCGATGGTCATGTACATGATTACAGTTTCCATCTGGATCTCACTTAGAGGCTTATTTTTTTTTTTTTTTGCTTGGGTATCACCTTGACTAGCTTGATTTCTCTATCACTAGAATGGTGGAGTTGCTAACCAGACACAAATTCTTAGGTTTTGACTTAAGCGAAAGTGAACTAACTGCGTACTTGCCTCACAAGCTCACCTCCCAATAGCAGTGATAGGAAAGTGAAACCCAGAATTCGGGCTGTGCAGGCACTTGTTTCTTGGGCCTGGCATTGCATGAATATACCAGCAGGAGAGGGGCCACAATGTTCCCCCAATTAGAAATACAGTTAAAAGTCTCTGTCTCTAGGGCAGTCCGGGCGGCTCAGCGGTTTAGTGCTGCCTTCAGCCCAGGGCAAACTCCTGGAGACCTGGGATCGAGTCCGACGTCGGGCTCCCTGCATGGAGCCTGCTTCTCCCTCTGCCTGTGTCTCTGTCTCTCTCTCTCTTTCTCTCTGTGTCTGTCATAAATAAATAAAATCTTAAAAAAGAAGTCTCTGTCTCTTGAGTGTGCCAGGGGATACTGTAGGCAAAGGCTTAATTTTCTACTTCTGGAGCCCAGTGGAATATTGTAACCTCCCCCTCCAAACCTAATTTGATTTCCTATTGTGCCATTTCTTACTAAATTGGTCATTTTTCCCTAAACGGTAGAGCTGTCCTTCCAGCACTTCGAGGACATTGGCTCAGCTTGCTAAGTCTACAAGGACTCCTCTCTTGCCATTATTTTATTCTTTCACAGCATTTTACTGACTTTTTAATGTAACACATAGACTAAAATGGCTCTGTCTACTGTTGGGTGTATTAAGATTAGGCACCTCTCCTAAAGTAGTTTAGAGACATGTACTTGTTACTGATCCTGTGTTTATGGGTGTGTAGATATGTTGTTCATATTAGAGGCCAAATAAAATTGGTCCAACAAAATTGTGTGTTTTGATTTAGATGATGTTATTTAGCAAACATTTTCTGATTTCCTACTGAGTGAGTGCCCAAGGCCCATGCTGGGCCCAGGAATACAGAGTGTGACATGTGACCCTTGCTCCAACTAGCTTACAATTCTGGTGGCAGGATTGCTACAAATCTTTTTTTCCAAAGTCCTACTGAGATTGATTCTAACCATTTCTGCTTGATTTTTTTTACATTTTTATTTATTTATTTATTTATTTATTTATTTATTTATTTATTTCATTCATTCATTCATGAGAGACACAGAGAGAGATGCAGACACACTGGCAGAGGGATAAGCAGGCTCCCTGCAGGAAGCCCGATATGGGACTCGATCCCAGGACCCCGGGATCATGACCTGAGCCGAAGGCAGACGCTCAACCACTGAGCCATTTAGGTGTCCCTCTCATTTTTTTTTTTTGATGTTCCGGTGGTTCTAAAGATATCCTTCTTTGAAAAATGTAAAACTATGAAATCAGTTAGTGAATAGCTATGGTACTAGTCAGGTTATGCAATTTCATTGAGGATAAGTTTAGGTAGTTTCTGATATTTGAGGAATTCTATAGTTTCATTTAAGTTCTTGACCGTATGTACATAGATTTGTTCTTTGTACTTTTCTTTTTATTCTCTAATGTCTAGTGTGGGGCTCGTGGGCTTGCAGTGAAACCCACTTTAATTTCTGATATCTATAATGTACATCTTCTCAGCTTTTTACTTTGTTTGGCTAGAGTTTTAAAATTTATGGGATGCGGCAAATCAGTGTTACAAGGGGAAATGATAGCATTTAATGCTTAGATTAAGAAAGATCTGAAATCATGACTCCTGCCTTGCTTCACTCACCCTCTGATAGGGTGGTATAGGCACATAACGTAATTTCTCTCTGCTTCCAGAAGTGCTAGAGCACATGGAAACCAAAAATTTCTTTTTATTGGACTTCAATTTGCCAACATATACCATAACACCCAGTGTTCATCCCATCAAGTTCCACCCTCAGTGACCGTCACCCAGTCACCCCATCCCCCTGACAAACTCCCTTTCCACCACCCCTTGTTCATTTCCCAGTTAGGTGTCTCTCATCTTCTGTCACCCTCACTGATATTTCCCACTCATTTTCTCTACTTTCCCCTTGATTCCCTTTCACTATTTTTTATATTCCCCAAATGAATGAGAACATATAATGTTTGTCCTTCTCCGATTGACTTACTTCACTCAGCATAATACCCTCCAGTTCCATCCACGTCGAAGCAAATGGTGGGTATTCATCGTTTCTAATGGCTGAGTAATATTCCATTGTATACATAGACCACAGCTTCTTTAACCATTCATCTTTTGATGGACACCAAGGCTCCTTCCACAGTTTGGCTATTGTGGACATTGCTGCTGTAAACATTGGTGTGCAGGTGTCCCAGTGTTTCACTACATCTGTATCTTTGGGATAAATCCCCAGCAGTGCCATTGTTGGGTCGTAAGGTAGTTGTATTTCTAACTCTTTGAGGAACCTCCACACAGTTTTCCAAAGTGGATGTCCTAGTTCACATTCCACCAACAGGGCAAGAGGGTTCGCCGTTCTCCACATGCTCTCCAAAATTTGTTGTTTCCTGTCTTGTTAATTTTCACCAATCTCACTGGTGTGGGGTGGTATCTCATTGTGGTTTCAATTTGTATTTCCCTGATGGAAATAGATGCAGAGTATTTTCTCTTGTGTTTGTTGGCCATGTCTATGTCTTCTTGGTGGAATTTCTGTTCATGTCTTTTGCTCTTTTGATGATTGGATTGTTTTTTCCTTGCTGTTGAGTTTACTAAGTTCTTTCTCAATCTTGGACACTAGTCCTTTATCTGATATGTTATTTGCAAATATCTTCTCCCATTCTGTAGGTTGTCTTTTAGTTTTGTTGACCATTTTGTTTGCTGTGCAGAAGCTTTTTATCTTGATTAGGTCCCAATAATTCATTTCTGCTTTTGTATCCGTTGCCTTCATAGATGTATCTTGCAAGAAGTTGCTGTGGCCAAGTTCAAAAGGGGTGTTGTCTGTGTTTTCCTCTAGGATTTTGATGAATTCTTGTCTCACATTTAGATCTTTCATCCGTTTTGAGTTTATGTTTGTGTATGGTGTAAGAGAATGGTCTTGTTTCATTCTTCTGCATGTGGCTGTCTAATTTTCCCAGCACCATTTATTGAAGAGACTGTCCTTTTTCCAGTGGAGAGTCTTTCCAGCTTTGTCCAATATTAGTTGACCCGAGAGTCGAGGGCCCATTTCCAGGTTCTCTACTCTGTTCCATTGATCTATGTGTCTGTTTTTGAGCCAGAACCACACTGTCTTGATGATCACAGCTTTGTAGTACAACCTGAAGTCTGGCACTGTGATGCCCCCAGCTCTTTTCTTTTTTAATATCCCTGGCTATTCGGGGTCTTTTCTGATTCCACACAAATCTTAAGATGATTTGTTCCAACTCTAAAGAATGTCCATGGTATTTTGATGGGGATTGCATTAAATGTGTAAATTGCCCTGGGTAGCATTGACATTTTCACAATATGAATTCTTCCAACCCATGAGCATGGAATATTTTTCCTTCTCTTTGAGTCTTCCTCAATGTATTTGAGAAGTGTTCTGTAGTCTGTAGGGTATAGATCCTTTACCTCTTTGGTTAGGTTTATTCCTAGGTATCTTATGCTTTTGGGTGCAATTGGAAATGGGGTTGTCTCCTTAATTTCTCTTTCTTCAGCCTCATCATTAGCGTATAGAAATGCCACTGATTTCTGGGCATTGATTTTGTATCCTACCACACTGCCAAATTGCCATACGAGTTCTAGCAATCTTGGTGTGGGGAGTCTTTTGGGTTTTCTATGTACAGTATCATGTCAACTGAAAAGAGGGAGAGTTTGACTTCTTTTTTGCCCATTTGAATGCCATTTATTTCTTTTGTTGCCTGATTGCTGAGGCTAGGACTTCTAGTACTACATTGAATAGCAGTGGTGAGAGTGGAGATCCCTGTCGTGTTCCTGATCTTAGGGGAAAGGGTCCCAGTGTTTCCCCCATTGAGAATGATATTTGCTGTGGTCTTTTCATAGATGGCTTTTATGTTACTAAGGAATGTTCCCTCTATCCCTACACTCTGAAGAGTTTTGATCAGGAATGGATGCTGTATTTGTCAACTGCTTTCTCTGCATCTATTGAAAGGATCATATGGTTCTTGTTTTTTCTCTTATTGATATGATCTATCACACTGATTGCTTTACAAGTGCCAAAACACCCTTGCATCCCAGGGATAAATCCCACTTGGTCACGGTGAATAAATCTTAATGTATGGTTGTATCCTACTGTTGAGAATATTTGCCTCAATGTTCATCAGGGATATTGGTCTATAATTCTCCTTTTTGATGGGGTCTTTGTCTGGTTTTGGAATTAATTTGATCCTGGCCTCATAAACGAGTTTGGAAGTACTCCATCTCTTTCTATCTTTCGGAACAGCATCAGTAGAATAGGTATTGTCTCTTCTTTAAACGTTTGAATGAATTCCCCTGAGAAGCCATCTGGCCCTGGACTTTTGTGTCTTGGGAGGTTTTTGATGACTGCTTCAATTTCCTCGTTGGTTATCGGCCTATTCAGGTTTTCTATTTCTTCCTGTTCCAGTTTTGGTAGTTTGTGGTTTTCCAGAAATGCATCAATTTCTTCTAGATTGCCTAATTTATTGGCGTATCGTTGCACAAAATACGTTTTTAAAATCATTTGTATTTCCTTGGTATTGGTGGTGATCTCTCATTTTTCATTCGTGATTTTATTAATTTTAGAAAGCTTTTGTTTTTAATAAGGTTGGCTCCTGGTTTACCTATCTTATTAATTCTTTCAAAGAACCCTCTCCTGGTTTTGTTGATCTGTTACACAGTTCTTCTGGTCTCTATTTCATTGAGTTCTGCTCAAATCTTTATTAATTGTCTTCTTCTGCTGGGTGAACGTTTCATTTGCCGTTCCTTCTCCAGCTCCTTTAGTTGCAAGTTTAGCTTTGGTATTTGAGTCCTTTCCAGTTTTTGGATGGATGCTTGTATTGTGATGTATTTCCCCCTCAAGACTGCTTTTGCTGTATCCCAAAGATTTTGAATGGTTGTATCATCATTCTCATGAGTTTCCATGAATCTTTTTAATTCTTTTCTAATTTCCTGGTTGACCATTTCATCCTTTAGCAGGATGGTCCTTAACCTCCACGTGTTTGAACTCCTTCCAAACTTCTTCTTGTGGTTGAGTTCTAGTTTCAAAGCATTATGGTCTGAAAATATGCAGGGGAAGATCCCAATCTTTTTGTATCTGTTAAGACCTGATTTGTGACCCAGTATGTGCTCTATTCTGGAGAAACTTCCATGTGCTCTTCAGAAGAAGAATGTGTATTCAGTTGCATTTAGATGTAAATTTCTGGAAATATCTGTGATATCCATCTAGTCCAGTGCATCATTTAAAGCTCTCATTTCTTTGGAGATGTTGTGCTTAGAAGATCTATCGATTTTAGAAAGCACTCTCCTCATGTCTCCAAGTATAAGTGTATTATTATCTAAGTATGTTTTAACCTTGGTTCTTAATTGATTGATATACTTGGCAGCTCCCACATTTGGGGCGTAAATATTCATGATTGTTAGGTCCTCTTGTTGGATAGATCCTTTAAGTATGCTATAGCGTCCCTCTTCATCTCTTACTACAGTCTTTGGGATAAACATTAATTTATCTGATATAAGGATGGCTACCCCTGCTTTCTTTTGAGGACCATTGGAATGGTAAATGGTTCTCCAACCTTTTATTTTCAGGCTGTAGGTGTCCTTAGATCTAAAATGAGTCTCTTGTAGACAGCAAATAGATGGGTCTTGCTTTTTTATCCAGTCTGAAACCCTGCGCCTCTTGATGTGGTCATTAAGCCCATTCACATTCAGAGTTACTATTGAAAGATATGAATTTAGTGTCAGCATGATACCTATTCAGTTCCCTTTTTTGTAGATTGTTTCCTTTGACTTCCTCTTGCTATTACAGAGTCCTCCTTATTATTTCTTGCAGAGCTGGTTTGGTGGTCATATATTCTTTCAGTTTCTGCCTATGTTGGAGGCTCTTTACCTCTCCTTGTATTCTGAACGAGAGCCTTGCTGGATGAAATATTCTTGGCTGCAGGTTTTTCTCCTGTAGGACCCTGAATATATCCTGCCAGCCCTTTCTGGCCTGCCAGGTCTCTGTGGAGAGGTCTGCTGTTTACCTAATAGTTCTCCCCATAAATGTTAGGGATCTCTTGTCTTTTGCTGCTTTAAGTATCCTCTCTTTATCTTTGGAATTTGCACGTTTCATTATTAAATGTTGAGGTGTTAAACGGTTTTTATTGATTTTAGGGGGGGATCGCTCTATCTCCTGGATCTGAATGCCTGTTTCCCTCCCCAAGTTAGGGAAGTTCTCAGCTATGATTTGTTCAAATACACTTTCTGTCCTCTGTCCCTTTCGGCACCCTCTGGAACCCCAATTAAACGTAGAATTTTCCTTCTGAGGCTGTCATTTATTTCCCTTAACTTATCCTCATGATCTTATAATTGCTTTTCTCTTTTTTTTTTCCTCAGCTTCCTTCCTTGCCATCCACTTGTCTTCTATGTCACTCACTCGTTCTTCTACCTTGTAAACCCTTGTCATTAGGACCTCCAGTTTGGATTGCTTCCCATTTAATTGATTTTTATTTTCGACCTGATTAAATCTAAATTCTGCAGTTACGAAGTCTCTTGAATCCTTTGTGCTTTTTTCCAGAGCCACAAGTAGCTTTATAATTGTGCTTCTGAATTGGCTTTCTGACATTGAATTATAATCCAAATTTTGTAATTCTGTGGGAGAGAGGACTATTTCTGAATCTTTCTTTTGTGGTGAGTTTTTCCTTCTATTCAGTTTGCTCAGTGAAGACAGGCCAAAAACAAGTTGTACTGGTATAAGGAGAAAAAGAGAGAAAAAAACGGGGGCGGGGGAAACAGAAAACAATAAACAAGGAGGGGTATCCTCTGTTTTTATATACTGTAAATCTCTCGACTTCCGCTGGAACTTTCCAGCACTGCTTGGTCAAGGACTTGCTCTTCCCCTGTCCTTCCAGCTGGTCTTCTGGAGGAGGGGCCTGTGGTGTTCATTCTCAGTTGTGTGCAACTGGGGGAGCTGCCCAGTCCCCTGCCAGGTGCACGACTCAGTGGGAGGTGTTTATCCTTTGAGACCCCTGCTCCCTAGTCGTCCTGCTCAGTCCCAGGCACAAGGGGACACCAGAGGGAACAACGACAGTGGCGGCACCCAGCTATCCATCTCTGGAGTCACCTCCAGCAGTAACTACCGCAGTCTCCCTGTCTGTAGGGGTCTGGATGCCTCGGGGGCCAGCTGGCGTGGACCTGCACAGCTCGGGGTTGCCTGTCGGCAGGAGCATCCTTGCTGCCATGTCCTCCCAGCTTCCACCTGTCCCCGGAGGGAGCACCGGATCCTGGAATGTGTCCCCCTATACCTTGGGCTCTGGGACCTGTGCTGCTTGAGCTGCTCCCAAGGCCCCACCAGGCACAGGGACCAGCCCTATAGAGAGCTCAGCCCAAGGTGTCTGGCCTGCTCTCCCACCGGGTGCAGGTCCTCTATAAGTGCTCCCCGGAGCCTGAGGGCATCCCCGCCCCTCCTGGGATCCTGTCCAAGTTCCCTGCGAGCGCCATCTGTCCAGGAAGATTGGTAAAGCTCCTGCTTCTCCGGGACGGGGCTTTCCTGTCCTGGGGGCTCTCTCCAGGCTCCTCGTGGGGTTCCCTCCCCCTTGGATGCTGCTTTATTTCTTTATTTTTTCTTTCATCCTACCTTCATAGAAGTGTGAACTCTTCTCACTGCAGCATTCCAGCTGTTCTCTCTTTAAATCTCAGCCCAAATTCCTAGGTTTTCAGGATGATTTGAAAGTTATCTAGGTACTTTGGTGGTGACAAGTTACTTGGGGACCCGACTCTTCTGCCATCTGGCCTCGCCTCAATTTCTAATAATAAATTTATTTTTTATTGGTGTTCAATTTGCCAACATACAGAATAACACCCAGTGCTCATCCCGTCAAGTGCCCCCCTCAGAACCCATCACCCATTCACCCCCGCCCTCTTCCCCTTCCACCACCCCTAGTTCGTTTCCCAGAGTTAGGAGTATTCATGTTCTGTCTCCCTTTCTGATATTTCCTACCCATTTCTTCTCCCTTCCCTTATATTCCCTTTCACTATCATTTCTATTCCCCAAATGAATGAGAACATACACTGTTTGTCCTTCTCCGATTGACTTACTTCACTCAGCATAATACCCTCCAGTTCCATCCACGTTGAAGCAAATGGTGGGTATTTGTCGTTTCTAACGGCTGAGTAATATTCCATTGTATACACAAACCACATCTTCTTTATCCGTTCATCTTTCAATGGACACCGAGGCTCCTTCCACAGTTTGGATATTGAGGACATTGCTGCTAGAAACATCGGGGTGCAGGTGTCCCGGCGTTTCACTGCATCTGTATCTTTGGGGTAAATCCCCAGCAGTGCAATTGCTGGGTCGTAGGGCAGGTCTATTTTTAACTCTTTGAGGAACCTCCACACAGTTTTCCAGAGTCGCTGCACCATTTCATATCCCCACCAACAGTGTAAGAGGGTTCCCTTTTCTGCGCATCCTCTCCAACATTTGTGGTTTCCTGCCTTGTTAATTTTCCCCATTCTCACTGGTGTGAGGTGGTATCTCGTTGTTTTTTTTTTTTCTCATTGGGGTTTTGATTTGTATTTCCCTGATGGCCAGTGATGCGGAGCATTTTCTCATATGTTTGTTGGCCATGTCTATGTCTTCCTCTGTGAGATTTCTCTTCATGTCTTTTGCCCATTTCATGATTGGATTGTTTGTTTCTTTGGTGTTGAGTTTACTATGTTCTTTATAGATCTTGGAAACTAGCCCTTTATCTGATACGTCATTTGCAAATATCTTCTCCCATTCTGTAGGTTGTCTTTGAGTTTTGTTGACTGTATCCTTTGCTGTGCAAAATCTTCTTATCTTGATGAAGTCCCAATAGTTCATTATTGCTTTTCTTTCTTTTGCCTTCATGGATGTATCTTGCAAGAAGTTATTGTGGCCGAGTTCATAAGGGTGTTGCCTGTGTTCTCCTCTAGGATTTTGATGGACACTTGTCTCACATGTAGATCTTTCATCCATTTTGAGTTTATCTTTGTGTATGGTGCAAGAGAGTGGTCTAGTTTCATTCTTCTGCATGTGGATGTCCAATTTTCCCAGCACCATTTATTGAAGAGACTGTCTATCTTCCAGTGGATAGTCATTCCTCCTTTATCGAATATTAGTTGACCATAAAGTTCAGTGTCTACTTCTGGGTTCTCTATTCTGTTCCATTGACCTATGTGTCTGTTTTTGTGCCAGTACCACACTGTCTTGATGACCACAGCTTTGTAGTACAACCTGAAATCTGGCATTGTGATGACCCCAGCTATGGTTTTCTTTTTTAACGTTCCCTTGGCTATTGGGGGTCTTTTCTGATTCCACACAAATCTTAAAATAATTTGTTCTAACTCTCTGAAGAAATCCCATGATATTTTGATAGGGATTGCAATAAATGTGTAAATTGCTCTGGGTAACATTGACATTTTCACTATATTAATTCTGCCAATCCAAGAGCATGGAATATTTTTCCATCTCTTTGTATCTTCCTCAATTTCTTTCAGAAGTGTTCTATAGTTTTTAGGGTATAGATACTTTACCTCTTTGGTTAGGTTTATTCCTAGGTATCTTATGATTTTGGATGCAATTGTAAATTGAATTGACTCCTTAATTTCTCTTTCTTCAGTCTCATTGGTAGTGTATACAAATGCCACTGACTTCTGGGCATTGATTTTGTATCCTGCCACATTGCCAAATTGATGTATGAGTTCTAGCAATCTTGGGGTGGAGGCTTTTGGGTTTTCTATGCAGAGTATCATGTCATCTGCGAAGAGGGAGAGTTTGACTTCCTCTTTGCCAATTTGAATGTCTTTAATGTGTTTTGGTCTGATTGCTGAGGGTAGGACTTCTAGTACTATATTAATTAGCAGTGGTGAGAGTGGACATCCCTGTGGTGTTCCTGACCTTAGGAGAAAGGCTCCCAGTGCTTCCCCATTGAGAATGATATTTGCTGTGGGCTTTTCGTAGATGGTATTTAAGATGTTGAGGAATGTTCCCTCTATCCCTACACTCTGAAGAGTTTTGATCAGGAATGGATGCTGTATTTTGTCAAATGCTTTCTCTGCATCTATTGAGAGGATCATATGGTTCTTGGTTTTTCTCTTGCTGATATGATGAATCACATTGATTGTTTTACGAGTGTTGAACCAGCCTTGTATCCCAGGAATAAATCCTACTTGGTCATGGAGAATAATTTTCTTAATGTACTGTTGGATCCTATTGGCTAGTATCTTGTTGAGAATTTTTGCATCCATGTTCATTAGGGATATTGTTCTGTAATTCTCCTTTTTGGTGTGGTCTTTGTCTGGTTTTGGAATTACGGTTATGCTGGCCTCAGACAATGAATTTGGAATACTCCATCTCTTTCTATCTTCCAAACAGCTTTAGTAGAATAGGTATCGTTTCTTCTTTAAATGTTTGATAGAATTCCCCAGGGAAGCCATCTGGCCCTGGACTTTTGTGACTTGGGACGTTTTTGAGGACTGCTTCAATTTCCTCCCTGGTTATTGGCCTGTTCGGTTTTTCTGTTTCTTCCTGTTCTAGTTTTGGTAATTTGTGGCTTTCCAGAAATGCGTCGATTTCTTCTAGATTGCCTAATTTATTGGCGTATAGTTGTTCATAAGATGTTTTCAAAATCGTTTGTATTTCCTTGGTGTTGGTAGTAGTCTCTCCTTTCTCATTCATGAGTTTATTAATTTGAGTCTTCTCTTTCTTCTCTTTAATAAGGCTGGCTAATGGTTTAACTATCTTAATAATTCTTTCAAAGAACCAACTCCTGGTTTTGTTCATCTGTTCCACAGTTCTGGTCTCGATTTCATTGAGTTCTGCTCGAATCTCTATTAAGTCTCTTCTTCTGCTGGGCATAGAATCTGTTTGCTGTTTTTTCTCTAGCTCCTTTAGGTGTAAGGTTGGCTTTTGTGTTTGAGCTCTTTCCAGTTTTTGGATGGATGCTTGTGTTGCGATGTATTTCCCTCTAAGGACTGCTTTTGCTATATCCCAAAGATTTTGAACGGTTGTATCTTCATTCTCATTAGTTTCCATGAATATTTTTAATTCTTCCTTAATTTCCTGGTTTACCCTTTCATCTTCTAGCAGGATGGTCCTTAACCTCCACGTGTTTGAAGTCCTTCCAAACTCCTTGTTGTGTTTTAGTTCTAATTTCAAGAGAGGGATTTTAATTTTGATTCCATACATTGAATGGAACTTCCACCAAATCACTAGGTGACAACTAAGGAAAGCTGGTTCATTGAAAAAATCAAAAATATTGACAAACATTTGGTAAGACAGAGAGAAAAAAGAAGACTCAACTACTGAAATAAAAAATAGAAGTCGGGGTAGTATTAGAGATCTTTTATTTAAAGAAGATTTTATTGATTGATTGATTGATTGATTGATTTGTGAGAAAGGCAGAGACATAGGCAGAAGGAGAAGACAGCTCCCTGCGGGGAGCCTGATGTGGGACAGAAACCCAGGACCCCGGGATCACGCCCTGAACCAAAGGCAGATGCTGAAGCCCTGCGCCACCCAAGCACCTCAGTATTATAGGTCTTAAGGAAACAAAAAAGATTGTAAGAGAGTACTCTGAACAATTATACTCCAGGAAATTATATAACCTAAATGAACTGGATACATTTTAAAAAACATAAACAACCAAAAGTAACTCAAAAAGAAAAGAGAATTCAAACAGATCTAACAGGTAAGGAGAATGAATCTGCGTTTAGAAATCTAGCCAATCTGTGGAAGGAGCCTCGGTGTCCATTGAAAGATGAATGGATAAATTAGATGTGGTTTATATACAATGGAATATTATTCAGTCATTAGAAACGACAAATACCCACCACTTGCTTCTATGTGGATGGAACTGAGGGTATTTGCTGAGTGAAATAAGTCAATCGGAGAAGGACAAACATTATATCATCTCATTCATTTGGGGAATATAAATAATAGTGAAAGGGAATAGAAGGGAAGGAGAAGAAATGGGGAGGAAATATCAGAAAGGGAGAGAGAACATGAAGACTCCTAACTCTGGGAAACGAACTAGGGCTGGTGGAAGGGGGGGAGGGTGGAGGGTGGGGGTGAATGTGTGATGGGCACTGAGGGGGGCACTTGACGGAATGAGCACTGGGTGTTATTCTGTATGTTGGCAAATTGAACACCAATAAAAAATAAATTTATTATTAAAAAAAGAAT
The DNA here is from genome assembly GCF_905146905.1 of Nyctereutes procyonoides. Classification (NCBI taxonomy): domain Eukaryota; kingdom Metazoa; phylum Chordata; class Mammalia; order Carnivora; family Canidae; genus Nyctereutes; species Nyctereutes procyonoides. The sequence goes on along the minus strand of NW_026575003.1, from coordinate 17,486 downwards.
TCTTTGCCTAACCCAAATTCAAACAAACAAACAAAAAACAAAAGTCTCACAAGAACGAACATCCCAAGACCAGGTGACTTCACTCATCAATTCCACGAATACTTGAAAGAACTTATACAAATCCTCAATTTCTTCCCACACTATGGAAGAGGAGGGAATACGTCATATCTCGTTCTGTGAGGTCAGTAGTACTGCAGAAGTAAAGCCTGACAAAGATATTTAAAAAGAAAAAAGTAAACTAACTTTCTTTCATGATACAAAAAAAAACTTTCAAGAAACTAGAATGTAAAGTGTGTTATCGAGGGATAAAGGACTCATGGCTACTGCAGCTTGGTGGAGTTTGAAACTCTATGGCACTCTAGATATGTGTGTATTGTGGGGGGCTTGAACATATGATTGGATTCTGGAAGCAATGGAAGCATCCTCTATTTCAAGAAAACAAGCAATGGCTATTTTTGTGTTCCTTTTCAGCTTTGGTTGTCGGTTTCACTCTCAAGGTACCAGACACATCCCACACACAGCCAGCCAGCCACAGACATGTGAAAACTCTTCCTACCATCTCCTGCTGGGTTCAGGAAGAACTTCATGGAATGAATGCTCTCTTCTCTTACCCAGAGAGGCACTTGCTTTGGAATGCTTCATTCTTCCCTTTCTGCCTGTCTCTTCCAAGGCCAGTTTCATTAGTGTTACTGAACCTAAAATTAGTCTCAAGTATACGTAGGTATGCTAGATGGTTGTGAATACTAGTTACTGAAAAGCATTGGCGTAAAGCTTCATGACGCCACGTTAGGCAATAATATTTTAGATATGACACAGTCTCGAGCTGCTTGAGCTACCATAACAAAACACTATAGACTGGGTGGCTTACACAACAGTAATTTATTTCTCAAGGTTCTGGAGACTGGAAGTCCAAGACCAAGGTCTGGCAGGATTGAAATTCCAGTCAGAATCCCTCTCTTGTCTTGCATATGAGCACCTCGTTCTGCATCCTCCTATGTCCTTTTGTCTGTGCTCACACACAGAAAGATAGTATAAGCACACTAATCCCATCATGGGGATCCCACCACCATAAACTTGTCTAATTCTATCTCCCTAAGGCCTATATCCAAATACGGTCCCATCGGGGGCTTTAACCTGAATTTGGGGGTAGGGACACAGATCAGTCCATAGCAGATGACCAACACCCAAGTGACAAAAATATAGATAAATGAAATTTCTTTCATTAAAGTTAAAAATGCTTGTGCTTCAAAGGACATAATTTAAAATATACCACCCACAGATTGGGAGAAAATACTTGTTCATCATTTATAAATGTGTAGTATACAGAATATATAAGAACTGTTATGTGGATCCCTGGGGGGTTCAGCAGTTTAGAGTCTTGCTTTTGGCCCCAAGTGTCATCATGGGGTCCTGTGATCAAGTCCCATATGGGACTCCCTGCATGGAGCCTGCTTCTCCCTCTGCCTATGTCTCTGGCTCTCTCTCTATCTGTGTGTGTCTCTCATCGATCAATGAATAAAATCTTTATAAAAAAAACTGTTAAAACTCAACAAAGAAAGGAAAAATCAACCAGTTCTAAGAGGAGCAAAATATTTGAAAAGACATTTCTGCAAATAAGGTGTAAAAAAACCAATAAGCACATGAAGAGATACTCAACAGGATCCTTAGGGAAATGCAAATCAAAACCACAATGAGTAAGGACTTCAAACTTGCTGGCTAAAATTAGAAGACACAAAGTAACAACTATTGGTGACGATGTGAAGAAATTGAAATCTTCATATACTGCTAGTGGGAACGGAAAATGGTGCAGTCACTGTGCAAAGCAGTCAGCAGTTCCTGCAAAAGTTAAACATAGAGTATAACCATATTACCCATTGATACCACTCCCAAGTATATATCCAAGAGAAATGAAAATATATGCCCACACAAAAAACCTATCGACAAATGTTCATTGCACCTTCCTTACACATGATAACCCGAATCAGAAAACAATTCCAACATCCATCAACTGATAAATACAAAAAATTAGGGCCTATCTACTTACTGTAATATTATTTGCCAGTATGAATAGATGAAACGCTGATACATGGTATAATATGTGTGAACCTTGAATACTGCATGCTTAGGCAGAAAAACTAGACACAAGAGACCACATATTTTATTATTGTACTCGTATGAAATATCCGGGCAATGCACATCACTAGACACAAATAGTAGAGTAATGCTTGCCTAGGGCTAAGGGAAAGGGTAATGGGAAGTCACTCTGAAAGTTGAGAGCCTTTTCCAATGATGAAAATGCTCTGGAGTTAGATAATGGTGATGGTCCACAACCTAGTGAATATAGTAAAAAGCACTGAATTGTACACTTTATTTTCATCTTTTAAAAAGGTTTTCTTTATTTATTTGAGATGGAGAGAATAAGAGAGAATAAGAGAGACACAGGCAGGGTAAGGGGCAGAGGAAGAGAGAGAAGCAGACACCCCCTCATCTCCCACTGAACGGGGAGCCCGATGCGGGGCTCGATCCCAGGACACCCGGATCATGACCTGAGCCGAAAGCAGACACTTAACCAACTGAGCCACCGAGGTGCCCCTGAATTGTATACTTTAAAATGGTAAATTAGATGACATGTGAATGAAATCTCAATAAAGAATAAGAAAGTGAAAACAGGAGAGGAGAGGGAAAGATCACAGATGGAGAGGCCCTGGGTGGTGCAGCCTGCTGAGACTGCTGGCAGCTGAGACAGCGGGGACTAGGGGAAAACCCTGACATCACAGGCCCTATACTTAGCACAGGGAAAGGCAGCTCACCACTGGAAGATTTTGAAACTTGTAGCAACAACAAACCTTGGACCCAGCTAAATTATGGAGTAGATGTGCTACTCCCCACACACTAACAGCCCAGAGAAGAAGAGGCATGCCAATTTCCAGTCATAAATGCTATTCACCCCAGTCCCTGCTGTACTCCTACAGATGATGTCTGGCTGCAAATCAATAAAAAATATTACAAAAAACCAACACTCCAAAATCAAGAACTGTCAACCCACTGCCAATAGTAAAAAAGAATAAATAGAACTGTACTCCAAGGTGATCTATATTTTAGCTATATTAGGTAGAAATTTTTGTTTTATCTTTTTATGATTTTATTTACTTATTCGCAAGAGACACAGAGACAGGCAGAGACACAGGCAGAGGGAGAACCTGGCTCCCTGCAGGGAGCCTCATGTGGGCCTTCATCCCAGGACCCTGTGGACCACAACCTGAGCGAAGGCAGACACTCAATTACTGAGCCACCCAGGTGCCCCAGGAAGAAACTTTAAGTCACCTATGATTAACATGCTAAATAATCTAGAAGAACAGATGAATAATGTGCATGAAGAGATTGGTAATTTTAATACAGATGTAAGCAATAAGACAACCAAATGGAAACTCTAGAATTGAAAAACAATATCTGCTAAAAGGATTAAAAACCGACAGATCATGGTAGAAGAAGGACAGAATCCACTTGTTATAAGTAAATTAAAAATGTGGGCGAGGCAAGATTGTGGAAGAGTTGGGTCCCCAAGTCACCTGTCTCCACCAACTTACCTAAATAAATTTCAAATCATCCTGAAAACCTAGGAATTCGGCCTGAGATTTAAAGAGAGAACAGCTGGAATGCTACGCTGAGAAGAGTTAGCACTTCTATCAATAAGAAGACTGAAAAAATAAAGAAATAAATGCGCATCTAAGAGGGAGGGGCTCCTTTGAGGGGCTGGGCTGAGGCTGGGCATCGAGAGCCACCAGGACAGGAAAGCCCAGTCCCTGAGAAGCAGGAGCTTTACCAATCTTCCCAGAGGGAAAGGTGCTCACAGGGAACTCGGGCAGGATCCCAGGAGGGGCGGGGATGCCCTCGGGCTCCCGGGTCACTAATAGAGGAACTGTGCCCCAGGGGAGAGCGCGCCACACACCTTGGGCCAAGCTCCCTATAGGGCAGGACCGTGTGCCAGGCGGGGCCCTGGGAGCAGCTAGGGCGGCACAGGTCCCAGAGCCCAGGGTGCCAGGGGGGACACAGCCCAAGATCCGGTGCTCCCACCAGGGACAGGTGCAGGCTTGGAGGACACAGGGCAGCAAGGACGCTCCTGCCGACGGGCAGCCCTGAGCTGTGCATGTCCACGCCACCCGCCTCCGCGGTAATCAGACCCCTACAGACTGGGAGACTGCCGTAGTTACTGCTGGAGCTGACTCCAGAGATGGAGAGCTGGGTGCCGCCACTGTCTGTTACTCCTGGTGTCACCTTGAGCCTGGGACTGAGCTGGGCCACCAGGGAACAGGGGCCTCAAAGGATAAACAGCTACCACTGAGCTGTGCACCTGGCAGGGGGCTGGGCTCCTGCCCCTGGTTCACACACCTGAGAATCAGCACCATAGGCCCCTCCCCCAGAAGACCAGCTGGAAGAACAGGGGAAGAGCAAATCCTTGACCAAGCAGCGCTGGAAAGTACCAGGAGAAGTCCACAGATTTACAGTATATAGGACCAAAGGATACCCCTCCTTTGTTTGTTTGTTTTTGTTTGTTTCCCCCACACCACCTTATTTTCTCTCTCTTTTTCTCCTTTTTCCACTACAACTTGTTTCCAGCTACTCTGCACTGAGCAAAATGACTAGAATGAAAAATTCACCACAAAAGAAAGTATCACAAATTGTAGTCTCTCCCACAGTGTTACAAATTTTAGATTACAATTCAATATCAGAAAGCCAATTCAGAAGCACAATGATAAAGCTATTGGTGGCTCTAGAAAACAGCATACAGGATTCAAGAGACTTCATGACTGCAGAATTTAGATCTAATCAGGCTGAAATTAAAAACCAATTAAATGAGATGCAATCCAAACTGGAGGACATAACGACGAGGGTAATGAGGTAGAAGGACGAGTGATGACATAGAAAACAAGGGAAACCTCTTACACTGTTGGTGGGAATGTGAACTGGTGCAGCCACTCTGGAAAACTGTGTGGAGGTTCCTCAAAGAATTAAAAATAGACCTGCCCTACGACCCAGCAATTGCACTGTTAGGGATTTACCCCAAAGATTCAGATGCAATGAAACGCCGGGACACCCGCACCCCGATGTTCCTAGCAGCCATGTCCACAATAGCCAAACTGTGGAAGGAGCCTCGGTGCCCATCGAAAGATGAATGGATAAAGAAGATGTGGTTTATGTATACAATGGAATATTACTCAGCCATTAGAAACAACAAATACCCACCATTTGCTTCAACGTGGATGGAACTGGAGGGTATTATGCTGAGTGAAGTAAGTCAATCGGAGAAGGACAAACAGTGTATGTTCTCATTCATTTGGGGAATATGAATAATAGTGAAGGGGAATATAAGGAAAGGGAGAAGAAATGTGTGGGAGATATCAGAAAGGGACACAGAACATAAAGACTTCTAACTCTGGGAAATGAACTAGGGGTGGTGGAAGGGGAGGAGGGCGGGGGGTGGGGGTGAATGGGTGACGGGCATGGAGGGGGACACTTGACGGGATGAGCACTGGGTGTTATTCTGTATGTTGGTAAACTGAACACCAATAAAAATTAATTTATAAAAAAAAAAGAAAACAAGTTCATGGCAAGGAATGAAGCGAAGGAAAAAAGAGGAAAACAATTAAAAGATCATGAGGATAGGTTAAGGGAAATAAAAGACAGCCTCAGAAAGACAAATCTACATTTATTTGGGGTTCCAGAGGGTGCCAAGAGGGACAGAGGACCTGAAAGTGTATTTGAACAAATCATAGCTGAGAACTTCCCTAACTTGGGAAGGGAAACAGACATTCTGATCCAGGAGATGTAGAGGTCCCCTTCCTAAAATCAATAAAAACAGTTCAACACTTCCACATCTAATTGCGAAACTTGCAAATTCGAAAGGTAAAGAGAAGATCCTTAAAGCAGCAAGAGACAAGAGATCCCTAACAGTTATGTGGAGAGGTATTAGGTTAACAGCAGGCCTCTCCACAGAGACCTGGCAGGCCAGAAAGGGCTGGCAGGATATATTCAGAGTCCTAAAATGAGAAGAACCTACAGCCAAGAATACTTTATCCACCAAGGCTCTCATTCAGCATAGAAGGAGAGATAAAGAGCTTCCAAGATAGGCAGAAACTGAAAGAATATGTGACCACCAAACCAGCTCTGCAAGAAATATTAAGGGGGAATGTCTAAGAGAAACAATCCACAAAAAACAGGGACTGAATAGGTATCATTATGACACTAAATTCATATCTTTCAATAGGAACTCAGAATGTGAATGGGCTTAATGACCCCATCAAAAGGTGCAGGGTTTCAGACTGGAAAAAAAGCAAGACCCATCTATTTGCTGTCTACATAAGACTCATATTAGACCTAAGGACACCTACAGCCTGAAAATAAAAGGTTGGAGAATCATTTACCATTCAAATGGTCCTCAAAAAAAATGACAGTCTCTTCAATAAATGGTTCTGGGAAAATTGGACATCCACATGCAGGAGAATGAAACTAGACCACTCTCTTTCACCATACACAAAGATAAACTCAAAATGGATGAAAGATCTAAATGTGAGACAAGATTCCATCAAAATCCTAGAGGAGAACACAAGCAACACCCTTTTTGAACTCGCCACAGTAACTTCTTGCAAGATACATCCATGATGGCAAAAGAAACAAAAACAAAAGTGAACTATTGGGACTTCATCAAGATAAGAAGCTTCTACACAGCAAAGGATACAGTCAACAAAACTAAAAGATAACCTACAGAATGGGAGAAGATATTTCCAAATGACGTATCAGATAAAGGGCCAGTTTCCAAGATCTATAAAGAACTTATTTAACTCAACAACAAAGAAACAAACAATCCAATCATGAAATGGGCAAAAGACATGAACAGAAATCTCACAGAGGAAGACATAGCCATGGCCAACATGCACATGAGAAAGTGCTCTGCATCACTGGCCATCAGGGAAATACAAATCAAAACCACAATGAGATACCACCTCACACCAGTGAGAATGGGGAAAATTAACAAGGCAGGAAACCACAAATGTTGGAGAGGATGCGGAGAAAAGGGAACCCTCTTACACTGTTGGTGGGAATGTGAACTGGTGCAGCGACTCTGGAAAACTGTGTGGAGGTTCCTCAAAGAGTTAAAAATAGACCTGCCCTACAAATCAGGAATTGTACCCCAATTTGGGGTAAATTGTATTTACCCCAAAGATACAGATTCAATGAAACGCTGAGACACCTGCACCCCGATGTTTCTAGCAGCAATGTCCACAATATCCAAACTGTGGAAGGAGCCTCGGTGTCCATCGAAAGATGAATGGATAAAGAAGATGTGGTTTATGTATACAATGGAATATTACTCAGCCATTAGAAATGACAAATACCCACCATTTGCTTCAATGTGGATGGAAGTGGAGAGTATTATGCAGAGTCGATCGGAGAAGGACAAACATTATATATTCTCATTCATTTGGGGAATATAAATAATAGTGAAAGGGAATAGAAGGGAAGGGAGAAGAAATGGGTAGGAAATATCAGAAAGGGATACAGAACATGGAAGACTCCTAAATCTCGGAAAGAAACTAGGGGTGGTGGAAGGGGAGGAGGGTGAGCGGTGGGGGTGAATGCATGATGGGCACTGAGGGAGGCACTTGATGGGATGAGCACTGGGTGTTATTCTGTATGTTGGCAAATTGAACACCAATAAAAAATAAATTTATTATTTAAAAAAACAAAAAAAACAAATGGTGCTCGAAGAGAAAGCAGTGGTAGCCATCCTTATATCAGATAAACTAAAGTTTATCCCGAGGACTGTAGTAAGAGATGAAGAGGGACAGTATATCATACTTAAAGGATCTATCTGACAAGAGGACTTAACAATCATGAATATTTACACCCCGAATGTGGGAGCTGATAAGTATATCAATCAATTAATAACCAAAGTTAAGACTTACATAGACAATAATACACTTATTCTTGGAGACTTGAACACAGACTTTCTACAGTAGATAGATACTCTAAGCACAACATCTCCAAAGAACTAAGAGCTTTAAATGATACACTGGACTAGATGGATTTCACAGATATTTCCAGAACTTTACATCCAAACACAACTGAATACACATTGCTCTCACGTGCATATGGAAGTTTCTCCAGAACAGAGTGCATACTGGGGCACAAATCAGGTCTTAACCGATACCAAAATATTGGGATTGTCACCTGCATATTTTCAGACCATAATGCTTTGAAACCAGAACTCAACCACAAGAGAAAGTTTGGAGGGATTTCAAACTTGTGGAGGTTAAGGATCATCCTGCTAAAAGATGTAAGGATCAATTAGGAAATTAGAGAAGAATTAAAAAGAATCTTGGAAACAAATGAGAATGAAGATACATCCATTCAAAATCTTTGGGATACTGAAATAGCAGTCCTGAGGGGGAAATACTTCACAATATAAGCATCCATCCAAAAACTGGAAAGGACTCAAATACTAAAGCTAACCTTGCACCTAAAGGAGCTGGAGAAAAAACAGGAAACAGATCCTACACCCAGCAGAAGAAGAGAATTAATAAAGATTCGAGCAGACCTCAATGAAATAGAGACCAGAAGAATTAGAACAGATCAACAAAACCAGGAGTTGGTTCCTCGAAAGAATTAATAAGATAGATAAACCATTAGCCAGCCTATTTAAGAAGAAGAGAGAAAAGACTCAAATTAATAAAACCATGAATGAGAAAGGTGAGATCAGCACCAATACCAAAGAAATACAAATGATTTTAAAAACTTATTATGAGCAGCTATAGGCCAATAAATTAGGCAATCTAGAAGAAATTGATGCATTTCTGGCAAACCACAAACTACCAAAACTGGAAAGGAAGAAATAGAAAACATGAACAGGCCAATAACCAGGGAGGAAATGGAAGCAGTCATCAAAAACCTCCCAAAACACAAAAGTCCAGGGCCAGATGGCTTCCCTGGGGAATTCTATCAAACATTTAAAGAAGAAACCATACCTATTCTACTAAAGCTGTTCCGAAGGATAGAAAGAGATGGAATACTTCCAAACTCGTTCTATGAGGCCAGCATCACCTTAATTCCTAACCAGACAAAGACCCCACCAAAAAGGAGAATTATAGACCAAAATTCCTGATGAACATGGATGCAAAAATTCTCAACAAGATACTAGCCAATAGGATCCAAAGGTACATTAAGAAAATTATTCACCATGACCAAGTGGGATGTATCCTCAGGATGCAAGGCTGCTTCAACACTCATAACGCAATCAATGTGATCGATCATATCAGCAAGAGAAAATAAGACCCATATGATCCTCTCAATAGATGCAGAGAAAGCAGTTGACAAAATACAGCATCCATTCCTCATCAAAACTCTTCAGAGTGTAGGGATAGAGGGAACATTCCTCAGCATCTAAAAATCCATCTATGAAAAGCCCACAGCAAATATCATTCTCAATGGGGAAGCACTGGGAGCCTTTCTCCTAAGGTCAGGAACACCACAGGGATGTCCACTCTCACCACTGTTATTCAACATAGTACTGGAAGTCCTAGCCTCAGCAATGAGACAACAAAAAGAAATAAGGGGCACTCAAATTGGCAAAGAAGTCAAACTCTCGTTCTTCGCAGATGACATGATAATGTATGTAGAAAACCTAAAAGACTCCACCCCAAGATTGCTAGAACTCATACAGCAATTCGGCAGTGTGACAGGTTACAAAATCAATGCCCAGAAGTCAGTGGCATTTCCGCACACTAACAATGAGACTGAAGAAAGAGAAATTAAGGAGTCAATCCCATTGCCAATTGCTCCCAAAAGCATAAGATACCTAGGAATAAACCTAACCAAAGAGGTAAAAGATCTATACCCTAAAAGCTATAGAACACTTCTAAAAGAAATTGAGGAGGATACAAAGAGATGGAAATATATTTCATACTCACGGATTGGAAGAAATAATATTGTGAAAATGTCAATGTTCTCCAGCGTAATTTTCACATTCAATGCAATCCCTATCAAAATATCATGGACTATCTTCAGAGAGTTAGAACAACTCATCTTAAGATTTGTGTGGACTCAAAAAAGACCCTGAATAGCAATGGGAATATTAAAAAAGAAAACCATAGCTGGGGGCATCACAATGCCAGATTTCAGTTTGTACTACAAAGCTGTGGTCATCAAGGCACTGTGGTACTGACACAAGAACAGACACATAGATCAGTGGAACATAATAGAGAATCCAGAAGTGGACCCTGAACTTTATGGTCAACTAATATTCGATAAAGGAGGAAAGACTATTCAGTGAAAAAAAAGTCTCTTCAATAAATGGTAGTGGGAAAATTGGACAACCACGTGCAGAAGAAAAAAACTGGACCATTCTCTTACACCATACACAAAGATAAACTCAAAATGGATGAAAGTTCTAAATATGAGACAAGATACCATCAAAATCCTAGAGGAGAACACAGGCAACACCCTTTTTGAACCCAAGCAAAAAAAAAATAAGCTTACAAGTGAGATCCAGATGGAAACTGTAATTATGTACATCACCGTAGGTAAGAGGATTCATGCCATCCAATAGGGAACTGCAGCTGGTGTTTTCAGTTCCTTATCAAGACTTCCTGCTTTGTGGGTTTGAGGCCATGATGTAGAGCTGCCACTGGATGGAGCTTACCCTGAGAGTCGAGAGGGAACACACACATAAACAAAATGTGGTTCTTGTGAAATATTTTGGTCTCCAAATGAGCAAAGTATCATTCTCATATGGGAGTTTAAATGGCGCCCTTCTGAGTACTGATAAGTACATGTCTTACTAAGCACTTTTAACCCTTCCTAACACCCAGTGAGGAAGGTGAGCAAACAGGCAGTACATGAGAAAATAGCTCCGAACTCCACTCTTAAGAAGAAGGAAGGATGGGGGGCCAGCTGTGATAGTGGCACTCTGCTGCTTAATTCCCTGCCACCCACAAAGTAAGGTTCGCGTGCTGTATTCTGATATTCAGGCTCCATCAAAAGATGGACCCAAACCCCCTTATCTCTTCTATATACACCATGATCCTGTTCATTATTGTCCACATTAGAAGACTTCTGTTACACTGCAGGAAGTAGAGGTTGAATTATTCTTGTTGGGTTCTAATCTGTGTGACAAGTTGGCTATGGTTAGCCCTGATGCCTGGGCTGGTAATTTAGGAAACTAGCCTAGTGTTGACCCCTCCTTTCCCTCCCTTCCTTACTTTTGCACCTGAGCTTGAGAGGAGAAACCCAAGGCACGTTACCACAGCTGGGTGATAAAGGTCAACATCATTGGTGACATATCATGTTGATAGTATGTGCCCTTGATGTGATGTGATGACAATGGCATTTTATCTCTCTGGGCTTCCTCCCCAAAACCCATAGTCCCAGTCTAATATTTTAGGTTGACATCTCTTTTTTTTATGAATGGATGTTAATTTTGATTAGATACTTTTCTATATAAAATTAGATCTGATTTTTCTCATTCAATCTGTTAATGTAATGTAAGGCAATCCTGGTCCTCCTCACCTCCAAATTCACCCCTCATTCCTCCCCATTCCACTCTACATTGTACAAGGGCTTACCCCTGTAGGATATAATTCCTAAGTTCACCAACATTTACCTGCCATTCTCATTTAGCTAACTGAAACACCATTAAGAGATTAGAACCCAGAAGGATAGAAGCAGTCATAGATTTTCTCCTCCTTCCTCTACATCACCTGGCATTTCCTTCAGTGGCTACATATTCTTCATGGCTCCAGCTACATCAGATTGACCCATCATGGCTCTAGATTCTGCTGAATCCTGAACCCAGGTACTAGTAACACTCTTTCCACTCTTTGTTCTTCAGGCCTAGAGGTGGGAGTGATTTCTTTGTAATGCTAAATATTGGGTTTCCCAATTCTCTGCTTGGATTCTCTATCACTTGCATGATCAATTCCTTGCATTAAATTTCCTCCATGTTAAATATTTATAGTGGTTTTGATTTTCCTGAACCATCCTGACTATTACATGTGGCCAATTATATTGATTAATCTACTAGTGTTAAACTTCTTTGCATCCCTGGGTTAAACTCAACTCTGTCACCAGCAGCTAATTATGTTTAAGTTTCTTCTATAATTAGTAACAAAAATAACATGAAATACTGCTGAACCCCGAAACTTCCTCCAAATACCATTCTAGCTCTTACCATCTTTGCAGACTTCTCAAAATAATTTTACATTTCCTAGTTTTGAGATATACATTGAAAATCCTCCAGTAGCATAAGTAATAGAATGATCTAGTCGACTTGTTAAAAATTTGAGCAATACAGGGGCGCTTGGGTGGCTAAGTCAGTTGAGCATCCTATTCTTGATTTCGACTCACATCATGATCTCAGGGTCGTGAGACTGAGCCCCATGTCAAGCCCTGAGATCAGTGGGGAGTATGCTTAAGATTTTCTCTCTCCGAACTGAAGCATATTATGCTGAGTGAAGTAAGTCAATCAGAGAAAGACAAACCTTATGGTTTCATTCATTCGAGGAATATAAAAAATAGTGAAAGGGATTAAAGGGGAAAGGAGAGAAAGTGAGTGGGAAATATCAGAGAAGGTGACAAACCATGAGAGACTCCTAACTCTGGGAAATGAACAAAGGGTAGTAGAAGGGGTGGTGCGCCGGGGGATGGGGTGACTGGGTTTCGGACACTTGGGGAGGCACTTGACAGGATGAGCACTGAGTGTTATACTATGTGTTGGCAAGTCGAACTCCAATAAAAAATATAGAAAGAAAAAGATTTTCTCTCTCCTTCTGCATCCCCTCCAAAAAAAATAGATATTTTAAAAAATTCAAATACACATGACGCTTATAGCATGACATGTGAGGTATAGCCCAAATGGATATCAAAAATAAATATATAGTCTTAAATAGATGCATCAGAGAAAAGAAGTAGTTAAAGTACCCAAGAAGTTCAAGAAGCTAGGGCATGAACATAGTATCGAACCCAAAGGAGTAAAAGGTTGGAAATAATGAAGATAAGTTTAGAAATAACAAAATAGAAAGCAGTAAGACCAACGAACAAAAGCAATTCTTTGAAAATACTCATAAACAGACATTATTTTTTTGCAAATATGACCAGGTACTAAAGAGAACTATCACAAGTAAAGAGTGTCAGTGAAAACTGTACAAAATATAGTTGAAGATGATATTTAAAGAATGTAAAGACAAAATAAATACATGATCCTCTCCGCATAACCAAATGTTGGACATGGAAATTTTTCTACATATGGAAGTTTTTCAGCTAATATGCTAAGAACGAATGAGAAAACCAGAAAATTCCCATTCTGCTACCCCCAAAACACACAAAAGTGATGATCATCAATGACTGCCAACTTCACCACAGAGGACAATAGATACTATGTTCTTCATACTGGAAGTACGTAGCATTATCTATGTAGCAATCTTGTTTTTTTAAAGAAAGAAAATACAGCAGAATAACACACATGCAAACTTAATTTGATCAAGTGTCTACCTGGGATTCTCAGTTTAAAGAACTAGGAGGCTAAGTACATGTTCAAGGACACCAAAATGTTTTGTTCAACATAATTCAGATTATGGGAAATGTCACAAAATTTGACCTGCCTTTTTTCCCTCAAGAACAATAACTGCAAGGGGAGAAAAGGGGGGTGTGGGGGAAAATCTATTGATTAAAAAGGACTTAAGGGATATAACCAAAAATCACCGAATATAGGCCATATTTGTGATTCAAAGAAACATTAAAAAATTCCAGATAAGTTAAATGTGAAAAGTAACTGGATATTTGATACTAATAACTTCTTTAGATTTGTAGAAATGATAATTGTATTGCATCTATGTTTTACCAAAGATTCTTTGTCTTTTGGAAATGCATGTAGAAATACTGATGAGATGAGATGAAAAAGCATAGTGTCTCAGATGATCCTCATCTGAAGATCCATCTGATCTGAGTGTCTGAGGATCCCCTCTTCCATTGGCAGAGATGTGGGGAAGGTGAGGGTATATTGGAACCAGACTGGCCATGTACTAAAGAGGATTACTGCTGGCTTTCAGGTATACTGCGTTTGTTATACTATTCTCTACTATTGTATGTGTTTTAGACTTTCTGTAATAAAGGTTTTATTATAACTATCATGCAATTACATTAGAAATCCTGGGTGAAATGGACAATATTTTTAAAAAGATAAGGGACCAAATCAGTCCATAGAGAAATAGAAAATGAGTTATTTAACTCATTTTTCCAGGCAAGCTCTCGATACCTCTCAAACCAGATGAGCACCCCATTTCCATTTCCACACTGAAAACACTTGAGCCAAGTTCACTCTTACAGTAGCAAGTATCCTAAGTAAATTAATACCATATTCAGCATAGTAGTGAATTGAGTGAACAAGCAGGCTTGGCTAAGAAGGGAAAATATGATTTAAAGTAGAAAATACTTCGAATTCTGATTCTCCATGCTGACAAATTAAAGGGAAACATTATATCATCTCAATGGGCATGATAAAAGCCCTTGAAAAAAAATCACCATGAGTACAAGATAAAAACTTTTAACAAATTTCCTAATAGCTACTCCACACACACTTAAATGTGAAATGCAAGGTGCATTTCTCACTGATGACATGGATAAAACACAGATGTATGCTTTTACCTGTACCATTCAAAAGTACACTAGAACAGAGCCAGAACTATGCATATCAAAATAAATGACTATCAAAGAGGAAGATAATGGTGCATGACAATATGGTCATCTATATAGAGAATTCAGAGAAATAGGTACATGGGATATCTGAATTAGTAAGAGACTTCAGAAAAATTGTGTATAGCTACATCACTATAGCAAGATCAAGAGCCTGCTACACACACAAAAGTAATAACTATTTTGAAGATGTCATAGAACGTATCCCATTCACAACAGAAGAGGTCTAAGATCTTTATGGAGGTTACTATACAAATTTACTGATAGATTGAGGTGAAAAAAAAGCCCTGAATAAAAGGAGCACTAAACCCTATTCATTGATGGGGAATAAAATGTTATAGAGATGTCTATTCTGCTTAGGGGTGGTGGAAGGGGAGGAGGGCGGGAGGTGGGAGTGAATGGGTGACGGGTACTGATGGGGGCAATTGACAGGATGAGCACTGGGTGTTATTCTGTATGTCGGCAAATTGAACACCAATAAAAATAAATTTATTATAAAAAAAGAAAAATAAAGTGAAAAACTTTCTTTTTTTATTTATTTTTTAAATAAATTTATTTTTTATTGGTGTTCAATTTACCAACATACAGAATAACACCCAGTGCTCATCCCGTCAAGTGCCTCCCTCAGTGCCCATCACCCATTCACCCCCACCCCCCGCCCTCCTCCCCTTCCACCACCCCCTAGTTCATTTCCCAGAGTTAGGAGTCTTTATGTTCTGTCTCCCTTTCTGATATTTCCCACACATTTCTTCTCCCTTCCCTTATATTCCTTTTCACTATTATTTATATTCCCCAAATGAATGAGAACATGTAATGTTTGTCCTTCTCCAACTGACTTACTTCACTCAGCATAATACCCTCCAGTTCCATCCACGTTGAAGCAAATGGTGGGTATTTGTCGTTTCTAATGGCTGAGTAATATTCCATTGTATGCATGGACCACACCTTCTTTATTCATTCATCTTTCGATGGACACTGAGGCTCCTTCCAAGTTTGGCTCTTGTGGACATTGCTGAAACATTGGGGTGCAGGTGTCCCTATGTTTCACTGCATCTGTATCTTTGGGGTACATCCCCAACAGTGCAATTGCTGGGTTGTAGGGCAGTTTTATTTTTAACTCTTTGAGGAACCTCCACACATTTTTCCAGAGTGGTTGTACCAGTTCACATTCCACCAACAGGGCACGAGGGTTCCCCTTTCTCCATATTCTCTCCAACATTTGTTATTTCCTGTCTTGTTAATTTCCCCCATCTCACTGAGGTGAGGTGATATCTCATTGTGGTTTTTATTTGGATTTCCCTGAATGCAAGGGATGTGGAGCATTTTCTCATGTGTTTTTTGGCCATGTCTATATCTTCATTGGTCAAAGTTTTGTTCATGTCTTTTGTCCATTTCATGATTGGATTGTTGGCTTCTTTGTTGTTGAGTTTACTAAGTTCTTTAGAGATCTTGGATACTAGCCCTTTATCTGATAGGTCATTTGCAAATATCTTCTCCCATTCTGTAGGTTGTCTTTAAGTTTTGGGGACTGTTTCTTTAGCTGTGCTGAAGCTTTTTATCTTGATTAGGTCTCAGTAATTCATTTTTTCTTTTGTTTCCCTTGCCTTCATAGATGTATCTTGCAAGAAGTTTCTGTAGCCAATACAAAAAGGGAGTTGCCTGTCTTCTCCTCTAGGATTTTGATGGATTCTTGTCTCACATTTAGATCTTTCATCCATTTTGAGTTTATCTTTGAGTATGGTGTAAGGGAATGGTCTCGTTTCATTCTTCTGCACGTGCCTGTCCAATTTTCCCAGCACCATTTATTGAACAGACTGTCCTTTGTCCAGTGCAGAGTCTTTCCTGCTTTGTTGAATATGAGTTGACCATAGAGTTGAGGGCCCATTTCTGGGTTCGCTATTCTGTTCCATTGACCTTTGTTTCACGGCCAGATATCTGGCATTGTGATGCCCCCAGCTCTGGGTTTCCTTTTTAATACCCGTGGCTATTCAGGGTCTTTTCTGATTCTACACAAATCTTAAATGATTTGTTCCAACTCTCTGAAGAAAGTCCATGGTATTTTGATAGGGATTGCATTAAATGTGTAAACTGCCCTGGGTAGCATTGACATTTTCACAATGTTAATTTTTCCAATCCATGAGCACAGAATATTTTTCCATCTCTTTGTGCCTTCTCAAACTATTTCAGAAGTGTTCTGTAATTTTTAGGGTATAGATCCTTTACATCTTTGGTTAGGTTTATTCCTAGGTATCTTATGCTTTTGGGTGCAACTGTAAATGGGATTGACTCCTTATTTCTCTTTCTTTGTCTCATTTGTAGTGTAGAGAAATGCCACTGATTTCTGGGCGTTGATTTTGTATCCTGCACACTGCTGAATTTCTGTGTAAGTTCTAATAACCTTGGGGTGGTCTTTTGGGTTTTCTCTGTACAATATCATCTCATCTGCAAGGAGGAAGAGTTTGGCTTCTTCTTTGCCAATTTGTTTTTTTTAAAACTTTTTTTTAAATTTTTATTTATCTATGACAGTCACACAGATAGAGAGAGAGAGGCAGAGACACAAGCAGAGGGAGAAGCAGGCTCCATGCACCGGGAGCCCGATGTGGGACTCGATCCCGGGTCTCCAGGATCGCGCCCTGGGCCAAAGGCAGGCGCCAAACCGCTGCGCCACCCAGGGATCCCATTCTTTGCCAATTTGAATGCCTTTTATTTCTTTTTGTTGTCTGATTGCTGAGGCTAGGACTTCT